>NC_046370.1:24060247-24152117 GCF_011125445.2 Fundulus heteroclitus
TTGAGCTGTGATGGTTATTTTAACCTCCTAAAACTTCCCAGCTTGTATCTCTGTAGATTATGTGACACAACAGGACAGGAAATGAGATTTCAGATGTTCCGCGTAGAGGCCAGGATCACATGTAATCAATAAGTAATGAAAACAGATACAGTCGATAGCCCATCAGAAGAAAACAAAAGCACTAAGGTGCCAGGCGAAGCCATTATCAACAGATCAGCGACATGAGATAAAGGAGACAGATGAAAGGACACATGGTTCCCATTTCATCATTAAACCACATGTACACTTTTTTCCCTTGAGACCATATTTTTTTCATACCAGTGAGGATTTGTTTACCTTTTTTTGATAATGTGGAAAAAATCAGCACCAAGAGGTACATAACATCTAGTGTGACAATATTAAAAGAAGAACAGTCGTAAGTCATTGCACTGGAAAACTGAATACTAAATTCAGCTGCTTCTTTAAGCCAAGAGAAGCTTTCACCAGATGAATGATGACAAACAGGGACAGTGGAGATTCATGAAAGAACAATGACTCAGGTAGGAAGAAGAAGTTGACTTTCTTTAGGTGTTTTAGTTTGATGTGTGAAGTGAAACTTTGTTAGAATTATAGATCCTTGTAATCTAGCTGATGTAGTAATCAATCTTTGATATGAAGATGGTGTGTCAGACCACCAGGGACTCCACTGACACCCAGACAGCAGATTGTGAAGATTAATAGATATGCGTTTTGAAGGCTTACTGTTTGTGTAGGGTTCTTAGCTGAAGTTATACAAACAAGGTGATCAAACTTATCTCTTGTGCTGTTTTTTCTTACTCTGCCCCATCCCTGTTTTCTGAAGCAGACATGTTGAGGTCTCTGACCTCTGACTTCACAACCCTACTCTACGTTTTGTCCACATTGAAGCAAAATGTATTCACAATGGATTTCATCGGATGACACAAAGTATAATGTAGCTGCCTTGTTGGATCACAGTGCACAGTATTGTTGTAAAATGTGCAGATGGAACCTTTTTAGTCCTTGTACATTATACTGAATATTTGGCAAGTAACCTGGTTGAAATGGCATGGCGATATTTAGTAATTATTATTAGTAATGTTTATTATAGTTGCTAACCTTGCCTGCAAGATTAATTCTCATGGTATCTGTGTGTTCCAAAACACACGAGAATCCCTTTTGTACTGTTCCGGCTTCAACCGTTTGTGTCCGAACCAAAAATGGTTCGGGCCAATCATGTTGCGATATTGTGGTTTAAGGCGGCACATACCGCTGCGACAAATACAAGAGCGGGAGAGCCCACAGCCATACCAACATAAACATGGCAGAGCCGGAGGACGCATGCGTAGCTGCTACTTTTGTATCTGTTTTGTAAGAATCGACCATTTCTTCTTTAATAATAGAACAGCAAGGAGTGCCTTGACTAGCTTACCTATTTGTGGTTTCTTGTGAGGGTCTGCTGCTTACGTTTTAATTTGATACAGGGATTGGCTAAAGCCAGCCTTTGGTATGTGGACACTAGGTGTCGCTTCGCCCAATCAGCTCAGAGAGTTCTGCCTAAATTCCCTCCTAAGCTCTAGATTGATATAATGTGCAAAACTAGAGTGTTACACATTATCAGTCTGGCTGGCCAGGCTAACAGTTCGCCACTCTGCAAAAATGCACATCACCAGAAAGGCAATAATTATTCTGAATTGGAACTGGCAAATTTCAAATCAAGTAACTATGTCATAGGAAAAATGCCTTGATTAATAACATATCTTTTGTGTTTAATTTCTATTATTGTTTAAAACCACCTAATTATTTTTTCTTTTCTTTTTTCTTATCTGTCCAGAAGAACCCAAACACTAAATAATTACAAAGTATTTTTAGTCAATAGTCAATAACATTTAATGTCCATAATCACTGCAATTCACTCACTTCTCTTACCTTTCTCATCATTATAATCTGTCCAGTTTGTCTCCTTTCCTTTTGGATTTCTATTCCACTGGTATCTTTCTTATCTTTTCACTGTCTTTCACTTTGTGAAATTTCATATTCTTCATCTCTCATTCCTCCTTCGTGTCATGTTCTGAACTTTCTCTTCTTTGATCTCTGCCTTTCTTTTTCCACACTGCATAAAAATCCAGGGGAGTTTTACCACCAGTCATCAACGGGGCGCTGCTGTCCAACGCTGCATTTTGGCTTTTTTGGGTAATATCTTAGGTTTTAGTGGTGAACTGATTCCAAAGCTCACAGACAAAGAAATAAGCTTCTGACAATAAATAACATCTTAAATTGACAAAACCACTGAATTTAAAAAGCTATTTAAGTTTTGGACGAGCTGTCTGTATGTTACTAGTTCACTGTAGAAGATTCCATAATTTTAGAAAAGTCCCTCTTTATTTGAACTGCAAAATTTTCCATTTCTTTCCATGATCTTTTGCCATATAAAAAGGAATTCCGGTGTCATTGCTAATTTCGATCTTGTTTCCTATAAGGACAATCACAAACATGAAATATAACTTAAAAACATTGTATATGCAGCCAAGGGAACTCCTTGGGAGAGAAAAAATAGCTTTTTAATTCAGGACCTTTATTTAATAGGAAACAGCAGCAGAATGTAATGCATTAAACCCATTGACAACAAACAACAACAGCACCAACAATATCAGATAGATAAAAAGCTGTTGAGTTCTCAAAATGCCAGATATGAATCAATGCGGATTTAAGTGTTTACAAAAAGTTAACACATTTCATAGTTAAACTGTCTATGTTCCCTTACCCTTATGACATGGTAAACCCCCTCCCAGAGTTTCTTCTTCCCACACCCTCGGAGCTCATTTTTCACCTGAAGCCAAAGCGGTCATAACGTCTCTTACACCTAATTAAACTTCCTATCTCCATGGATCTGTAGCCCCATTACCCATTAGATCCCTTACCACGAAAACACTGTTCCTCCTGCCCCACAAACCTCCTTAGTTCATTGGTCTTGGGACTTGCAATGTCTCTGTTAATAAGCAGCTACAAAAGAATGGCTTGTAAAGCTAATATTGCTGCAGCTCCTGACTGATTATGGCTAAAACTCCCCTAGATTTAGTTTTCCACCAGCTAATGCTGTGTAGATGAAGGAAGAGTATGTGCATACAGGTGTGTGTGGGTTTGTTTCACGAGGACAGATGCAGAGAAGAAATTATCCACAGGTTAGTAACAAGAAGTGATCCTTAATTTCATAACATCCCCATTAGGTGGTTTTCTGGGCCCTGGAAGCAGACACAGATCTCAAGGGAAGTACTCAAAGGTGTTGTGAAATCAGCCAACAGGAAAATAACATAAGATCAGACTCTAAGGCTGATCTAAGGCCACTGTAAATGTAAGGGACTGCTGCAGTCACTCCTTTTCCCCAGGGGACTGCCTCTTGCAGCCAGGGGGTCACCGTATAGCCGTCCAGGTTTATGTTCCTCTTCTACCGCTGGTCATCATCAGTCACACAGGAGGGAAACGATCTCTCTCTGTCCATGGTGTCTGAATGGACTTTGGAGACCTGCACCATATGCAGACAGAATCGAAGCTAAGTTCCTCCCTGCCTTTTTCCAACATCAGAACTTGAACAACCGACTACCATGGAAACAGGTTGTTTGTAACCTTTCTCACCTGTTGGAGGAAGCTGAATCGAGACGGCGCATAGCAGTCTCCTGTGGCTAGGTCGAGCTAAGAGAAAAGTAAAAAAACAAAAAGCAACTGGACTTGTTTTCCATAGTTGAAGACGTTTCGCTTCCCTCTCCTGGAATCTTTCTCAATTCAAAAAGACTGGAGCTCTTGATGCTCAATTCCAATTTTCTGCTGAAATCATATATTTTTGAGATGGCAGTGCACACTGCTATTTATTGTGATCACCATCATACTTCTATCTGCACAAGGGGTGTCAAACTCGTTTCTATATTGGGCCACTTTGAGATCATGAATTCATTAAAAGGATCTGTTGCACGTGTATAGATGATACTTTTGATTTCATAACTTAATTTCAGTTCACATAGAAGTATATAAAATGCACAGTAACATAAAAGTAGAACCCTGAGGCTCAGTTTTATTTTATTGGGATTACACTTTAAACTTCCCATCATTCTGCATCACTTTTTCTGTTTTTGGTCACATTTCTGGGTTGTCTTATGTTGTGGGAAAACTGACATCTAGTAGCAGAATGTTGTTACCACTCAGTTTTAAAAAAATCAACATTCGCTACAGGAGACACAGTTTTAGCATCTTTATACAATGTAAAAATTGTACTACTACTTCATGACATAATATGCCATTTGTTTTTGTTTTTTTGGTTCTTGTGGGCCGAATAAATTGCCTTGATGTGCCTGATTCAGCCACTTGACCTTGAGATTGACACATGTGGTATGAATGGTTCAAGACCACAAAGTAACCCGCATGGGCAGATAACAGAAGGAGACATCACACAGTAGTGCACTGTTTATGGAAGTAATGGTGAATGTAATTGCTTCTAAAGGTGTTCAATAAAGATTCATTCAAAGAAAAAAGAAAAAATGCAGATACCATCCGGCGTCTCTCCTTGTTATTATTAGAAAGCTGTTCAGCAGTGGGAGCTGACAATATTAAGACCACATCACAGCGAGACAAAGTACAGTAAGAAGAAAGCAGCACAGCTATCAACAATGGTCTTTTCTGGAGAGCTAATTGCTACTGCTGTGTGTGGTTATGTAGTTGAGCCTGGAGAGTGACGTAAAAGATGCATGAAATGCGACATGACCATTAAGACTGCAGCTGCTTGGAAGAATATCTGATGCATATTTGAATTAGTGCCACATACGGAAGTGGTCCAATTTAGATTTTCTGGGGAATAAAAAGATCGAAAAAGTGAGCACATCCACATTTCTGCAAATATTGTATGCTACCTTTCATGGGACAACGCTGAAGATATGACTTTGATATAACTTAACAATGTAGTCAGTGTAGATTTGAAGCAATAACTCACTACATAGTCATTAATGTCTTTTACCACTGGCAAATAAAGTAAGTAGACCCCTAAGTAGAAATTTCCAAGCTGTGTATATTTTTTCAGAGGTCCATAGAGTGATTAGACATCCTCTCGCACCTCTCCTCAGTGGATAAGAACTACATAACAGCCACAGCACCAGGGGACTGACTTTAGTTCTTCAAACTATATACTCACAAAATCCCAAGTTTTTGCTACCAAACTATTGTTGAATTGACACAATGACCCTTGAACAGCTACAGAGTAAGTAGCCAGATCATTAAGTACCAAATGACCACACAGAACATTAAATCCATCCTCTCTGACTCTGCTCTATTGTGGCAATAAAGATTTTTTTTTTTATCTGTGGAAAGCCATAGTGAGCACTAGTTTAAAGAAGATTGGGTTTATTGCATGCATTAACTAGCTAACAAGGGATGCAACATACATAGGTTAAAACAACATTTGTATCCTTGTTAACTATAGCTTAACATGATGTATTGACATGTATTAACTAGTCACCACTAACATTATCCATATTACTCAACTTAAAAGGTTTGTTTTGAGAAAACTTTGCAAAGTTTTTTTGTTTTTTGCTGGCTCTGGCTGGTTTGCTGAACGTCATTCTGTGCCACATCGTGCAGCCCTGTTCAGAAGCACGTCTCCCGTCGGGATCCATTGGATGCCAGCTTTAGCTTGTGTACACTGATGGTGCATTCAAAGACGGCTCCGAAAAGGTTACATGTTAATAAGGGATTAAACGGTTGTGATGGCTTAAAAAAAGTGCAGAGGAAACAGAGCACAGGCACAAGAAGTGTGGGGAACATCTCCCACTCGTACCCTGCATCCGTTACACCCATGCCTGCGACCCACTTTCCGAAGAGATTGGGTTCATGCTCTTATTCAGTATTTGACATTAAAATTTGGCATTCATGGTTTCCTTAATAAAATGTAAATCCTCATAGCCAACAGCTCTCATGCAGCCCCATACCATGACATTCTTACCACCACGCTTGATTGATAGGCAAGGCACACTTGTCTTTGTGATTCTCATTTGGTTGTGAGCTCGGACGCTTGACACCATCTGAACCAAATAAGTTAATCTTGGTCTCATAAGGACATGGTTCCAGCGATCCATGTCCTTAGCCTGCTTGTCATCAGCAAACCGTTAGCCAGCTTTCTTGTGTATCATCTTTAGAAGAGGCTTCCTGGAACGACAGCCATGTAAACCAACTTAATGCAGTGTAAAGAGCGAAGTCTTAACACTGATAGGATGCCAGGCACCATTCAACCTCTAAAGCAATGCTGGTCACACTCAAATGTCTATTTTCAAATAACATCTGCTGAAAATGACGCTACTGCCCTGGTAAATAACTGGTCTTGGCCACGTTACTGAGGCCCAGTTTCAGGGTTCTGGCACAAAAGAGTACAAAAGCAGTTTTGGCACAATCCTACATATTTCTACACATGGACACAATAAAATAAGCTCAGACATTTTACGCAGAACATTTACCTGCATTCAGAAAAGTTATAGAACCCCCGTGATTCAGCACCGAGTAGCTGATTTATCATCCCTGCTGTATTGACCAAAGGTAAGCGTAAATAGTTTTATTCGTAATGGAACAGTGGTATGTAAAGGACCTTGAATGGTAAATGGTCTTTTGAAAGGATTTTAAACCCAGACTGGCAGCAATATTATCACTATTAGCTTAATTTTCCAATGAACAGGATCCTAAAAACCAACAGGTGCAGAGGAGGCTCTGAAAGTATGTTCATATATTAGTCTAAAAGAAGAGGAAATGTTTTGGGGCAATAGCTAATGATGTATTAGAGAGAACCAAATTGTTCCTAAGCCTCATTCATCACAGAGGGATAGCTGATGGCCAAGCACATCAGTCAACTTCTTTAAAAAAAGACAGAAAAAAAAACGTGCTGCTGAGAAAATACAGTTGACAGGACATCTGATGGGAAAAGAACTATAAAGACAAATTTATAAGCAGGCTGAGGATGTAGAAATGAGCCAACAAGGCAATGAGATGGACAGACAGGTGGAGGTGGACAGGTAACATGATGAACAGTGTTATTTTCTGAGCACAGTCTCCCTCCTCCCACTCCGTCTGGTTTCCATATAAATTACATATACATAGAAATAACCCAGGACACAGCAAGATATATTAGGCTTATCAAAGCTGTAAAGATACAGGTGAGACTGATAACTCAACATGCTGGACAATGTCCGACTTTATTGCCTAATATTTACAATAACAGTTTAAAAAATCTCCAGGAAATGTGACTGCGGCAATACATTATTTTCTTTGCTCGCCTCTCATCGAGAGCCATGTCTCTCTTCTTGTCCTGCCATTTTATGTTTGAAGACCTTACTTTGTCGGGACTAAACAAAAAATAAATCAATCAATCAACTCAAATTAGACCAGATCTAGGAGCAATATAAGTACAAGGTCAGGGCTGATCGGTTCTAAAAAATGGAGTAAGGTCACAGTTTTCTCAATAAATGTCAAATCCACAATGTTTCCAACTTCCTCTTTGAAGGACACAAATTTGTATTGGCTACTGACTTGTTGAAGATTCAAGAGTCTTCATTACCATTGCATGTTACTGTAGTGAAATTATTTTCAGGACATACTCCGACTTAGAGTACACACACACACAAAAAAAAAAACAGACAATAAACATGTTCAGCTTTTTTTTTCCACATTAGAGCGTACAACAGATAAAAAGACAATAAATTTGTGTCCAAGTCGAGAGCTTTGATGTCAGTCCCTTCACAGGTGGTATGAGCCATGTTACTTAGATTAGTTGTCCTTCATGAATCACATGTAATGAGGTAATAAGGTGCTTTTGTGCAATGATTTTGAGGCTACATTTATAGAAATGTGCAAATGATATTCCTGAGAGAAGAGTGTGCAAACAGGCAATAACAGTACAGTCATCGTAACATATGATGGACTTTAACATATTTAAAGTTAGATGGACTATAACATATGATGAACATTTGATGGCCAACCTCTCAGCAGGGGCCTATCGCCCTCTGCAGAGGAACAGCAGCAATAACAGTGGACTGATTTTATCATATACATAATTTGGACCACAGTTTCCCAACATGGAAAGATAGCCCTCACAGCTCTTGGAAAGAAGCTGTTTCTAAGTTTATTAATTTTAGATTTAATGCTTCTGAAGCATTTACCTGATGGGAGAGAGGCAAACATTGCATTGCCTGGGTGGGTGGGATCAATATAGATGTGTCTGGCCCTTCTTTGGTCCCCATGCTAAGTCCTTCCTCTCCTGTACTGTGAAGCCCCCATACCATACAGTTATGTTGAGACACAACACACTTTCTATGGTAGCTCTGTAGAAGTTTTAAGCAGTTTAGTGGAAAGTTTGAGTTTCCTGAGGAAGAAAAGCCATTGTTGGGTCAGCACATGATTTGAGCATCCAAACTGACACCATGTCTGGACCTGCAGCCTTGTTGCTGTTGATTCTCTTCAAGGAGGAGATCACTTGGTGCAGCTGCAGGAGGATAGGCTGATGGTGCACCTCTGGCTGAGGAAGATGTTCAAGCTCCCTGCTGCTTGGAGAGTCAAAGCGTGCGAAGAAGCTGTTTAAGGTGTCAGGGAGGGCCGGCTCATTTCTGGGCTGCTGGTTGCTGCGCTTGTAGTCCGTAATGGTTCTGATGCCTCTCCATATGTTGTGTGGATTGTTGTTGCTGAAGTGCTCCTCGATGCGCTACTTGTATCTGTGCTTTGCCTTTTGGATGCCTTTTTTTCAACTCACTTCTAGCTCTGCTGTAGGCCACTCTGTCTCCTGAAAGAAATGCTGCATCCCGTGCCTTCAGCAGGGACCTCACTGTGCTGTCCACCCATAGTTTCTGGTTAGGAAACACTGATTGACTTTGTGGGTAGGACAGCATCATTGCAGACGTGGATGTAAGGCAGCACAGATGATGAGTAACTATCTAAGTCAGCGTTCCTATGAAGATTCAACAGTCTTAGCCAATGTGCAATAGGTGTTGTGAATGTAAATCACCAGGCCTCATCCCTTCCTTCTTTCTGCAGCAGCTGTGGGATCAGCCCTGGACAGCGTGCACTTCTCCAAGCTGCACCCCGACGTCAGGGACATTGCTGTCTAACCACGTTTCTGTGAACATTGCAACACACCTCTTCATCTTACGTATGGCGATTCTCAACCAAATCTCGTCAAGTTTGTTGGCGAGAGATCTTACATCGGCCCGAGCAAGGCTTGGAAACGTCAGTCTGTATATATTAGCTTTTAGTGGAGTGTGTAGGCCTCCTCGCCTGCCCCTGTTTTTTTTTCCCCTGCATGTACGCTAGGAGCTGGCTCTCTCTAGAGTAGGGGTTCTGTTGTTCGATGCAGATCGGGATTCAATGAAGTCCAGGTTTGGCAGTCGGTACGATCCATGTACTCCGTTGTTGAATTGCAATGCCAACAGCTCCTTACACCTATATTGGATGAGTGCTTGAAGTGGTGATAGCACGAATAACAACACATATAAAAATAAAATTAGTCGGAGCACCTTGGACATATTATACCTATCTCTATCTATATATATTCAATATCTAATATTATCTATTATATAATATATTATCTCTCATAAATATATCTTATCTATCTCTATAGATCTATATTATCTATAACGATTCTCTCTCTCCTATCTATACATCACATATATATATATATATATATAGATATAAAATTAACACCTATAATATATATTATATATACACACCTATCTATACAATATATACATAATATTAATATCACATACATATATCTATACATACATATATAATCTATATATATATCTATATATATATATATATATTATATATACATATATATATAAATATATTAGTGTTTGGGTGTGTGTGTGGGTGTGTGTGTTTGTGTGTGTGTGTGTGTGTGACAGTATTCTCTTCATATCAGATATATTTTCAGAGCACCTGTTGCATGGGTTGTTGAGTTATTCAAATGGAATCAAGATTAGTTTGAGCTCTGATTAAAAGGTAAGAAGAGCACAAACTTTTTTTTAAGGATTGAACTAATGATCGAAAAATCCCATTGATGCAAAGTGTCTTTAATAAAGGTGGAGATGATGGTGGAGGACACGTTTTATCACAAGATTGTGAAGTCGGTTGTAGGAATGAGATTCCACAGGTTAGCGTCATTTTAATCAGCCAGATGTGTCAGGCAAATGAAGAAATTAACAAGCAACCGACTCTAAAAGTAAAAAGTAACCAATGGATGCCCTCAAGTATTTTACTGGGGTTTCAGTCAGGGAACTTTAATTATTTAATGGAACGTGAAGAGGTGAATATAATGAATATCAGAGTTCCTGACAAAACTGTAGTTGGTCTTGGCCTGCTACCTTTTTGAGTGCCACCCCCAGCAAGACATCTATTTTCCTAATGGCAATCGTGCTTTGCATGCCAAAAACAATTTTATTAAGTTGAATTATTAGAAAACTGACACCGAGTTTATTTGCTAATCAGCAACAGTTTTCTCCCATAATCCCACTGAATAGATACAAAAGGGACCTGCTGGTGAGGCAAAAGGGACAACATCCCCAGAATTCATGAAGAGAGCACCTTTAACGTCACAGGAAGATGTTTCATTCTGCTCACAGCATTTCTGTATCAGCTGCGGACAACTTCTACCTGCATCATATGTGCGTGAGCCCAGACTAATAGTTTGGATCAGCGCTCTTTGTGCAGACATGGTGTACAGAGTTTGCACCGTGAGAGAGCTTTTGCTTTTTGGGTGCTGACGGCTCAGGCTGTGAGTCATAATTAATTAAAACACTCTACTTCTTTAAAAACAACCATGGCAATGACAATAGTCTCCTCAAACAGTCAGTTTAGTGACTCTGGGCTCAGCTCAGTGTTGAACAGGTAATGATATGAGTAAATGTGAAGCTTCGGTTTAGTTAAGCCAGAACCTCTCAGATCCCTTTTGCTTGGTGGATTATGACTCCTGTGTGCCAACAAACAGCAGCCTCTTCACCATCATCTGTCTCACTCCAAACACAGAGCTCCGTCTTGGCAGCACAACGTGCTAAACTGAGGTTAAGTGTGTGTGGACGCCGTACGTGAAGGAAGCCAAAGGAATAATCAAACATGTTGGCTGGAGTTTCGTTTTCTCCCCAGTAGGGCCAAAAACCTGTCGTCTCCAAAGGAGCCTGAGCGAATAAGGGGGAACAGGGGGAGCTTTGGAAAGCACCAGATTAGCTGTTTCGGGACTTGCAACTGGTTTAATATTGGACAGCTATCACCACAGGTGGCCCAGTCTATGCCAACAGCAAGTTTCCAACCTTAGGAGAGAGCTGCAAATCTAATTAGCAGGAGATGTGTTTAATGAAAATTAACATTTCAACCTCTTTAACACGTCCAGATGTCTTTTTACACAAGTTATAATGAATCATGAAGTCGATGTTGCCTTGAAACTACAGCACTAATACTAACAGTGCAAGAACCCTCAGGCATTCCTCTTTTTTTTTGTTGCCGTTCTGAATGGTCAAAACAGTGTGTCCCTCTTTGTGCGTAAGTTAGATTTGCAGCAAGATCTCGAGGTTATTGAAAGTGTTACTTTCAGTTAGGACAGAATAATGGTTTGACCCCATTTTTGTTTTTATGGTTCAGTTCATGGTCCTTGAGATTTATTCGAATCTTGATAAAATTAAAAGTTTTATTTGATTTTCAGCTGAAGTGTCAGGATTCAGGATTAATGTCAGACAACGAGGAAAAAGTTTGTAAATTATTTGAAGGGCCATATCTATGACTGCATGTTAGTAATGCCTTTTAGTTGACTAGTTTTATCTATACAGACATTTCCTAAATTACAATGTTCTTCATATTCTAGATTGCTCATTTATCTTGCCTTATTTAAATTACTGTGTGGAAGTTTGGGGCGACACCTACAAATCCTTGCCGCGACCGTTATGCACATTACAAAAATGAGCCATCAGAATGGTTCATAAGGCAGGATTCCATGAACATACCAATTTATTATTTCCAGACTCACACCTCCTCAAACTCCAAGATCTAGTAGAAGTTCAAACAGCTAAGTTAATGTATAAAGCCAGAAGCAAACAACATCCAGGTTACATTAAAAAAACTGTTCACTGATAGAGTGGGTGGCTATGATTACAGGGCAATCCTCAACTTCAGAACCATAAGAGTTTGGACCATCATGAAGAGAATGTGCATTTCATTCAGTGGTGTGATGGTTTGGAATGAACTCCAAAAAGGACGCTATAGGGGTCGCAGGTAGACTGCAGTTGGGGGTTGGGGGGGTCTGGGTAACCTTTGGGGTTAGGATGCATCTAGGCGGGCTTGCTGGAATTATTGTGGGGAACCTGGATGGTTTTGTGGAGGTGTTAGCATTGGCTCTCTGGCTAGTTTGGGAGGTTAGCTCCAGTTCGGTTCTTGGGTTGGGATTGGTGAGGGCCTGAATGGAAAAGAGAGCAGACTGTGGATCGGGAGTGAAAACCAGGGTGGGGTGGCCAAAAAACCTGTTCTGTCTCCTCCAACAGCAGCAGAGAAGGCAGCATTTCTAAGTCCTCGCCATACACATTTACCGCCTCCTCCTGCTGCTGCTGGTTCCAGGCAGTGAGTTGTGTTGCCCTGGAGCTCCAGCTGGTTTGGTCGGTCCGGCTTGCGGGGGGTCAGGTCCTACTGTCAGGGTTTTTGGAACCAGACCAAAGTGCAGACAAGAGCTCGCGAGCTGCATGTTAATGAGAAGATGATTTAATGAGTAGAACAAGGCTTACGAGGTACTGGAACCAGGAATCCAGCACCGATTAAACAGGGCAGAATCAACAATGAAGACAGAGGACCTGACAAAGTGTCTGACAGAGGGAGCTGAATTTAAAGAGGAATAGACGGACGGAAACAATGGGTGAATAATTAATCCCAAGCAGAGGGAAAGGAGGGGTAATGAGCGGGCAGGTGCAAGGAAAAAACACAACCTAGCAGGGAAATAGAGAATGGCCTGACATAAGGGGAGACTCAAACAAAACTGACTACAGAAATGATGATAAGACCTAACCAGCATAGTAACATAAACACAGACTGCAGGATTCTTAGGGAGCTACCATAAATTATGTTAGTGCAACATTGTTCTGTGCTTGAAAGCGCTGGAGCGACTTTGTTCAATCCGTTAAAAATAAACGTTTTGGATGGATTCTGTATAAGCCTGGAGAGACAATAGTCCAGATGGTTGTTGAACAGCTCATACTGTGCTTTGGACATGATCTGAAATGACTTCTGAGGGTTACTTTGATGAAAATGTTATTGATCAAAGAGGAAACAACTGACCATGTTACTGATCTTTAACTTAACTATCTATTTCAGACTTTTAGATTCATTATTGTAATATATCCCTCGTTATATAATACAGTTAATGTCCAGATTGTTTCTCTTTTTACTTTTTTTTTCTTTCAATTAGCTTCCTACAACAGAAGCTTTCATTTTAGCAGCAGAAACATAAACATACTGCTTTAATCGGCCCAACTCGTTCTCAATGAAATGACAGAAGTCACATGTTTGGGTTGAAAATGGAGGAAATGTTTCCAATTATCTTATCATTAGCCGTCTGAATTAGAAAAATGAGCCTGGCTGCTTCAGGATGCTGTTGGCAGGTGCTTCAGCTTATTTGTCGGTTGCTGGCAGAAAACCAACAAGTGAAATTTGGACCTCACCGGTGGTCTTTTTGACACACATCTACCGACCAAATACAACGAGCGACCAACTAATCAGCTCATTTGTCACAGACTCAACCGAAACACAGAACTCCAAAATATCTGTGCCTGTCACGTTCAACCTCTTCCGAATAAACCCTCCCCTCTCTAGTTTCCCTGACCTCCCAGAGGAAAGGAGCGGCTCGCTGGTTCCTATCAGCCTTCATAAGCAGCCTGAAGGGGTTTAGGGGTCGCCACCTCATCCCAAAAACAGATCACCACCGGGGGGGATCGCAGCGCCCAGTGGAGAGCCCGCAGATCAAGGACACACTCGTTTATCCGTGACGGAAGCAGTGGGAAAGATGAAAAATGTGTGACAGAAAGATGATGATGATAAGAACAGCAAAGAAAGTGGAAGTGAGGAATGGGGATAAAAATGTGAGGAAAAAGGGAACATAGGAATGAAAAAGCAGAGGAGGATGACAGATCACAGAAAGCACGAGAGGCTGGAGGAGAGGGAGGGGACAGAGGATTAAAGAGAAAAAGTAAGCAGAGGAAGAAAGTTAAAAAAGATCATGATTTGGAAGGGAAAGGAAAAGAAGTAGAGGACAAAGAACAACAAGGTAAAGCAGATGATATTTAAGAAGGCAAAGCATGAGAAAAATGGATGAGAACTAAAAAAAAAATTAAAATACAAGAACAGAAAAATAGAACAGGAATTTGTATGGGAGAGATTAGAGGAGCAAGATAAGAGGGCAAAGAAAAGGCATCCTGCTGAACGTTCTTTAAATGTCTCTGAGGATTAATATCTGTGTAAGGAGGAGCAGTTGGATTAGCATGTCGGAGGAGGATGGAGCGCTGCATTTATTATTGATAAAAGAAGAACTCCAAAAGAGCACAGCATTAAACAACGTTTGAGGCGCTGTAGCGGAGAGAGAAGGCCATGTGATCCTGACGGGGTTCTCATGCCTGAAATATCTGCAGACGCCTCCGAATCCTGCAGGAATCCAGCAGATCCTCCGGTGTGAGAAGGCCATGCGGACGGGCTCTAAGCTCAGCGACATCTCCAAACCTCGGAGAAACCCCAATGATTTCAGAATAAAAGGACAAATCAAAAAAGTGAAGCACAAACGGGTCTGATACAGGCCACCATCCCCACCTTTTCCTTAGCTGTACTGGTCGCTTGGATAAATAACCTGTATTTTGCAGCATTGCGTCCAATCTTCGTCTCAATCTCCCAAAGACCCCTCTTCCACATGCTGGCTTTCTTCTCTCCGTTGTTCCTTGCGTGTCAGATCTGACGGATGCTGAAATAATAGTTGTCCTGTAAACACATTTTCTACCCGAGCAGTGGGTATCTGTATCTCCTCCAGAATTACCATATCCGTCCGTCCATCCGTCTTCTTCCGCTTATCCGGGGTCGGGTCGCGGGGGTAGCAGCTTCAGTAGGGAGGCCCAGACGTCCCTCTCCCCAGCCACTTGGGCCAGCTCCTCAGGAGGAACCCCAAGGCGTTCCCAGGCCAGCCGGGAGAAATAGTCCCTCCAGCGTGTCCTGGGTCTTCCCCTGGGCCTCCTCCCGGTGGGACGTGCCCGGAACACCTCACCAGGGAGGCGTCCAGGAGGCATCCTGACCAGATGCCCGAGCCACCTCAACTGGCTCCTCTCGACGTGGAGGAGCAGCGGCTCTACTCTGAGTCCTCCCCGGATGACTGAGATCCTCACCCTATCTCTAAGGGAGAGCCCAGACACACTACGAAAAAACTCATTTCGGCCACTTGTATCCGGGATCTCGTTCTTTCGGTCACGACCCAAAGTTCGTGACCATAGATGAGGGTAGGAACGTAGATCGACCGGTAATTCGAGAGCATCGCCTTTTGGCTCAGCTCTCTCTTCACCACAACGGATCGGTACAGCGCCCGCTTCACAGCAGACGCTGCACCAATCCGCCTGTCGATCTCCCGCTCCATCTTCCCCTCATTCGTGAAAAAGACCACAAGATACTTGAACTCCTCCACTAGGGGCAGCACATCCTCCCCAACCCGGAGAAGGCACTCTACCCTTTTCCGGTTCAAGACCATGGTCTCGGATTTGGAGGCACTGATCTTCATCCCGGCCGCTTCGCACTCGGCTGCGAACCGCTCCAGTGAGAGCTGTAGGTCACGCCCTGATGAAGCCAATAGGACCACGTCATCCACGAATAGCAGAGACGCAATCCTAAGGCCACCAAAACGGATCCCCTCAACACCTTGGCTGCGCCTAGAAATTCTGTCCATAAAAGTTATGAGCAGAATCGGTGACAAAGGGCAACCTTGGCGGAGTCCAACTCTCACCGGAAACGAGTCCGACTTACTGCCGGCAATGCGGACCAGACTCTGACACTGGTCGTACAGAGACCTGACAGCCCTTATTAAAGGGTCCGGTACTCCATACTCCCGGAGTACCCCCCACAGGATCCCCCGGGGGACACGGTCGAATGCCTTCTCCAGATCCACAAAGCACATCCACAAAGCTGGTCCAGTGTTCCACGGCCAGGACGAAAACCACACTGCTCTTCCTGAATCCGAGATTTGACTATCCGACGGACCCTCCTTTCCAGAACCCCAGAGTAGACCTTACCAGGGAGGCTTAAGAGTGTGATTCCTCTGTAGTTGGAACACACCCTCCGGTCCCCCTTTAATTACCATATCCCCTGCTCTAATCAATGCTCTCCTTGCCAGTCCTGTCAGTTTAGGTGGACAGCCATGTTTTGGTGGGTTTGCAGTTATGCCATACTGACTTATCTGCTGTGCCTCTTTGTCTTTGTGATTCTGTTTGTTCATTGGTTCTCTGCCAAACCTCAGAGGCTTTGAAAGAATTAATACTGACGTTGAATTAATCTAATTACTAGTTAGTTGACTTCTGTAGCCCCTTGGTTGCATTGGATGTTGTTTTAACTTTGTAGTTTTTAAGTGAGTGCGGACAGAGAACGTTTTCCCTTTTATATCCCTTCAGATTCGGTAAACAACTGACTCATTTCTTTTCACTGAAACTAACTTAACACATCTGATCTCACCAGAAGAATATCAGAATTTAAAACCAGAACTGGTCACACCTCCTCCTACTCCACGTGTGTAAAAGAAAATGTCCCTGACGGAAACAGTTGAACACCCAGAAGGACGGATCTGATTCAGGAGTAATTTGGTCCGTACAAAGAGGAGTGATGGGGATGTAAATGTTTGGCTTTAGACGGAGGTGACGAATACAGAGTGTTTACAGAATCTGCGTAATTTCAGTCCAACAATCGAGCTCACTTGAATCAGGCAGTTACAGAACCACCTATATTGTTGAAAGAATAGACCTGCTGCGGTCACCCAAGGTTCTTTTCCTGAATAATGTGGTGTTTCTATTGTAGACTTTTGTAGTAATAAAGACTCTTTAATCCAAAACTATATTTTAACCATATTTAATCTAAAAGGCAGAGGGATGTTTCCAGCTTCAGTACTGGACTCTCATACACAACAACGCGGCGGGCAGATTTCCGGACGCCCGAGAGCCCTGTTCACTCCTCACATAGACATTAAGTAGGACCCATTGTGTCCACCCATTCAGGGGCGTGCACAGTACGATATCAGTGTTCTGCTCATCACATTGGTGGAGAAGATTATGCTATAATGTAGACATTTCCTAGCTGACACGTCTTCCCCTAATCAGTCATCTGCCTTTCTCAGTCCAGTCTCTGTAATCTCATTATCCGCAACATCATTAGACGCACGAGATTCCTCTGAAAAAAAATACATTCTCAGTAATTTGCTTGTCTGTTTGTTTTTTTGTGCCTCAGCTGCAGCGGCTTTGTTGATTTCCCCACTGTAACCGTTCAGCCCCACCTACATTCCAGCTAGGTACCATCACCTTCATCTAAATTGCAAAAAAGGGAATCAAGATATTGCTCTACAGCCTAGTATCCTGTAAAAGTAGCTTGCACTTCAGTACTAGGTGGTACTTTTATTATGTTTGCATACTAAAACCAACCAAAGTTGGATGTCTGAAACTCACTGCAGTGATCTGAGAAGATGTTCTGATCTGTACATGAACGTTTATTGTAAACTAAAAAAAACTGCCTGAACAGACCTTAGCCGTGCATCCTGCTGGGAGACAGACAGGCTGCTCCACATCCATCCTTCTGAAGATTAGGTTAACTACTGGTAAGGATCTTACCAAAGCCTGGGAGCAAAGGTGTAACGTACGGGGGTACGGGTGGGACATGTCTCCACACCTTTGGAGTTTGTGACTGTTGTACATGTGGTAACGTGTTTTTCCGAGTCGTCTTTAAACGCACCATAAACGAACTCTGTGGATCACAGATGGGAGACATGCTGCAGCTGAGCAGTTTTTCAATCTGTGTGTGTGTGTGTGTGTGTGTGTGTGTGTGTGTGTGTGTGTGTGTGTGTGAGTCAGGATGTTCAGCAAACCAGCCAGAGCAGAACACTTTGAACAGATTTGTCCAAATAAACCATGTAAGTTGAGTAATGCTGTTGCAAACCATGTTAGCTAAATGATGACTTGTTACATGCCAGTATATCATGTTAAGCTATAGTTAACAAGAATACTATTGTTACCTCTGTGTTGCACCCCTTCCTAGTTAGTTCATGGCGAGAATAAACACACACCTATTTTATTTCCGTGTAGAACTTGGGCTCATTGTGGCTATTTAAACTAAACCTTTATTGCCACAATAGAAAGAGCAGAAACCAGCAGTGGACAATGATGCTGGGTCTTCACAGGTAAGGAGAGGCTACAACTTGCTGAGCAAAATATATCTATCTGCAAGGAGAAACCAAGCAGTTATCAGGAGAGGCTTTTCACTGATATTTCAGAGTAAATGTCATTCACACTCTAGAATATTTTATTCTGTATTGTAAAAGGTATCCTAGGGAGAAGGCCTTGAGTCTGGACAGAGACCAGTAGGGAAGGGTACCTTTCACATTTGAACCGATATGGTACTGATACCCGGTACCTGGGAATCTATACCGGTACTTAACAGTGCCTATTATCAGTACTTATGAGTGTTTATGTAGTAATATATGTTTGGTTATTAGTAAAATCTAAAAAAAATTCAATTTAACATTTATTTCTCAATATATAAACATGTTTGGATCTACAAATTAACCTTATTAAATAACTTTAATACATTGCCTGCATCCACAGCACATACAACTTTTTTTTATTTTTTACCAAAACAACAGTTATCAGAAGCACAGAGTGAAAGAGGTGAATATGGGGCTGAAGCTGTGTGTGAATACAATTCAGGGAATTTCAGAGAAAAATAAAAGAACATATATTATCCCGCTTTGTAAATTAGGGCGGGATACGTTTGCAATGAGGGAACTTAGACTTAGACAACTTTATTTGTCATTTTGTATGTGCAGAGTGCATGCAGAACGGAATTCCGTTGCATACAGCTTGTAAATTACAGTATAAAGTGCAGCAGTGATTAAAAAGTAAACACTTGAAAAGTAAACAATGCAGGAGAAAGAGACAGTGTGTGATCACAGTGTACAGGAGAATATTTAAGCCATATGTTTGTGCAGAAATGATGGTGCAAAAGGGCATTTGTGCAAAAATGTATTTAGAAACTAAACGTTTGTCAGCATTTGTAATGCTGGAACAGAGGCTCTGCTCACTGTCCTCTTTGCTCTGATTACAGGCTAGTTTCAGGATGAGGCAGCTGCTGTCTGCCTGTGAGACACAGCTTGAAGAGGTGGGAACGGGCTCACAGCAGCACTCGCTGAGACAATAACTCCAGAACGATGGTTATTTTCACAGGAAGTCACGATAGCATAAGAAAGTCACTAGAGTTTTTGCTAGTCGCTTTTCTGAAGAAAAAAACGTCGCTGAATGGGTCAGAAAAGTCGCTAAATGTAGCAAATAATTTGCTAAATTGGCATCAGTGACCAGGTGCTTCCTCAGATTATAAGTGTTTCTGCCGCTGGCTTTGCTCTGTACCTCACAAATATTGCAGCGTATATATATATATATATATATATATATATATATATATATATATATATATATAGATATAGTATATATATATATATATATATATATATATATATATATATATAGATATATTATATATATATATATATATATATATATATATATATATATATATATATATATATATATATATATATATATATATATATGTGGCTGCACAGTGGCGCAGTGGGTAGCGCTGTTGCCTTGCAGCAAGAAGGTCCTGGGTTCGAGTACACCCCTGGGTCTTTCTGCATGGAGTTTGCATGTTTGCATGTTCTCCCCGTGCATGCGTGGGTTCTCTCCGGGTGCTCCAGCCTCCTCCCACAGTCCTGCGACAGACTGGCGACCTGGTGTACCCTGCCTCTTGCCCAGTGAACGCTGGAGATAGGCACCAGCAACCCCCGCGACCCCATGAGGGATTAAGCGGTTTGGAAAATGGATGGATGGATATATATATAACAAGCAAATTAATCAACGATCAAATTAAGCGGCATCCGGGTTAAAACAATAAGAAACGGCATCATAGTTATTGCAGGGCGTTTTGTAAAGTGGAGCCATGCTTTCCAATGCTTTATATCAGCCATTCTTGCTTTCTTTACTGGAGCAGCGGCTACTGACGTCATCACGGTCGTGTACGTGCAATGCTGTGTTCATGTTCGGCATGGAAAATGAGCAAAACAGTGATTAATTTAGGTACCGAAACATGGTACTGTTTGCTTTTACGTGAATCGGTACCTGGTAGTTCTGACGGGATTTGGTCGGTACCTATAAAACTACCGAATATGGTACCTATCCCTGGTGACCATGCTGTGGCACTGCAAGAGAGAGCCTGCAGACAGTCACAGAGCAAGCGATTGATTCTTTGTTAGATTTATTTGTTAAATCTTTATGTTCAGATATTATATGACTTCTGCATTATTTGCATTCTTAAATGAAGCAGGGATACGTCAGGCCATTTTTCTCGATCTTGATTAAATTAGCACATCTGTTACAGTTGATGTTCATGCCAATTAATTAAATTATGAGGCTTACAACCTTGTTACCTAGTTACTCCAATTCCGTATTGTGTGATAAGTAATAATTTGTTTACAGGATTATTTTTTCTTTTTACCAAACATCTCATGTTCATATTTTTCATTTGGCACCTTATGATCTGACTACTTGCCTTGTAGATGTCAGAGGGTCATTGTGTCAACTCAACCAGAGGTTGGAAGCAAAAACCTTTGATTATGTTAATTTAAATAATTAAAATAGGTCGCCCGGTGCAGCACTGTTGCTGTTGGCGATTGTGTGGTTCCTTAGTCACTGGAGAGTTGAGAGAGGATGATAAATCACTGAATAGGCCTCTGAAAAAATATGTCCCTCTCACTTCTGAGAGGATGGTTACACCCTTGCCTGGGAGTGTATTACATTGGCAGCACTTTTAAAATTGCAAACCCCTGGTAATTGTTTTCCACTCCTCAAATGCAAACTATTTAACAGAAAGGGGAAATCAAGGATCTGGTCTCTTTGAAATGAATAGACATGGAATAATAGCGTCAAGCGAATAACCAGAGTTTCACTGTATGTGCAATGTGAAAAAACGGAGAGAGAAGAGAAAAAGGCGAAATAATGAAAACTTAAAATTCACCTCAGGAATACAAAACTTTGCCAAATGATCTCACATGTATGCTTAATTTGTGTAATGTATGTTAATTCATGTAAAAATAGAGCCAACTGACATACAAGTTAATCTGCATGCGTGTACTGTTATTAAGAAACATAGTAGGGTAGCATTTTACTGAGACTAGTCATTTAGTGATTCTTTATTCTTTTGCAGATTTGATCACAGGTTCCTCGACTTCAGAATTGCTCATTGTTATTCCCTTCGCCAAAGATGCCCCGCCAGTGTTTTAAAGGCAGGCCGTAAAAGACTAAAGATAAACACGAATCACATGATTTATCTGTGGGGAGGACATTCATTTATCAAATAAGAAGTCCAGGATTCTCTATGCAATGGGTTATTGTTCCAGTAAGCGTTAACTACATGAATTACCTTTCATTCTAGGCTTTTCTTTTTATGGTCGTGATTGCATCACCCTGCTCTGTCCATCCTGTGCAGCAGCAGCTTTATTGTGATATTTATTAAACAGGAGAATGGGCCATTTCTAATCATAACCTGACCTTCTGCTACAGTGATCACCTCCTCAGAAACAGGGAATATGCCGCTGATAAAGCTTCTCCGCATACTGCTGATAGAAACGGAGCTGAGCATTCGATTAATTAGATGCAACCCTTTCATTGGACGGACATGAATATTGGTTTGACATTCACAGCGGGTAAACAGAGTGCGTTAAAACATTTTTTTATTTATTTTTTTGATACAGGTTTTAGATGGACACGTCGCTGCTGGGGTATTGTTAAACTGTCAGGGGTGTCAGAGTTCTTGTGTTATTTTACTGAAAGTCTCGTGTGAATCATTATGCTATCTGCTGACACAATGGTCTGGAAAAAAAAAAAAAAAAACGCCGCGCACCCACATCAGTGCTCACATCCATTTGTTTCCCAGGTGATCACATCTTCAGCTACATTCAGTGTCATTAAGGCTTTGCAAATGGTGGGTCCACATTTTCTTTCCAAACTCCAGTTTGATTAAGTTAGCCTTTGTCCAGAGCCCCATCAGATCCATTATCTTCAAAATGGAAAGCACAACAAACCTGCCAAGAGAGAGACCGCCCAACAAGTCTCACAGACCCGGGGCGAGAGGGGCATTAATCAGAGAAGCAGCACAGAAACCAACAGAAGCCGGAGGATCTGTCTATGGACCACATTAAACTCTACACTTAGTAGAACTGGACTTTATGTAGGGGTGGTCAGAATAAATCCATTACTCTCTGTTACAATTAAGAATGTTTTCAGCTTGCCAAACAGCATGTTGGCGTCTCCCCAAATGTATGGAGGAAGGTGCTCTGGTCAGAGGAGACTAAATTTGACCATTTCAACCACCAAAGAAAACGCTCTGTCAAGCGCAAACCCCAACACATCCCATAATCATAAGAACACAATCCCCACAGTGAAACACGGTGGTGGCAGCTTCATGCTGTGGGACGGTTTTTCACCAGCAGGAACCGGGACACTGGGTGAGTCAAGGGAAAGACGGGTGGTGCGAAATACATTATATTCTTCAGCAGAACCAGTGTCAGAGCCTGTGATTTAAGACGGGGACTGAGGTTCACCTTCCAGCAGAACGGCGACCCAAAGCGAACAGCTAAAGCAACACACCGGTGGTGGGGAAACATTTAAATGAGTTAGAATGGTCTAGTCAAAGCCCAGACCTCAATCCAATTGAGAATTTGTGGCTTGACGTAAAGATCGCTGTTCACAAGCAAAAAGCATCCAAAATGAAAAAAACTGGAGTAGTTCTGCGACTTGCTGTAATTTCGTCCTCTTTGGTATTTGCTTCAAAATACACAATATAAATACATCCTCAAAGTTGAAAGTTCTGTAAATGAAATGGTGCAACCTTTCAAACCATGTTAATTGCAGGTTGTGAGGCAAGAAGACATGATAAATACTATATGTGACTCCTTAGTGGCTTGGAAGCATGTAATGGGATGGTTTTGTGTGGAAGAGGTTACAAGTTAGATGTTGCTATAAAATCAGTGATAAACATTCTGTGTGTTTGAATGGGAGTAGCAGACATGACTGCATTAAATCTGCTGTTCTTACATTCACAGTTGTCCTGATATCTGCAGACACTATATTGCCTAATTTAGACCTAACAGACAATTGTTAGGTGAGTGCATTCTTTACTACTTCAAGTTTAACAGTACAAACATAACGCTGCAGTGAAAACTGATCACCAAAGACACCCCATGTACTCTGCATCATGACCCTAACAGTTAAAATTGAAGGCTGGAGAGCATATTACTGCAACATTAAACAGCTAATCGCTCATAAAGACATCGAAGACTTCTGAATGAGTAGCAGCTGAGCATAACACGGAGTAAATACTGTTAAAATATTATGAAATTAATGTGTGATTAATCTGCTGACCGTCCAGGCGAGGGTTAGCAGTTGTTTGCGAACTGAAAGCTGTGACACGGCAGCGAAGCTGAAGGACCAATTCCAAAGATCCAAAGATAAGCAGAAAGACAGAAAAACGTAAATGCATGGATTTATATATGCATAAAGATATATGACAAGCAGCCCAGAAGTGGGTAAAACGATGAAATTAAACGGCATCCGGGTTAAAACAATAAGAAATGGCATCATAGTTAAATATATCTAGCAACTGGGATTTAAATAGCACCAAGTTTAAAGAAGCCCATCGATATTACCAGTGAGCATTTGGCCAAATCATCATCAAGGCAGGATATACAAAAAACATGTCAGTTTGTGTGTCAACCATAAGTCTTGTAGGAGTTCATAGGACATAAATGTACATACATGAAGATTTATTTTTCAATACAGATTGCACTTCTTTTAATATTTCACATTGCTATGACAAACAGTCATGTGTTGGCTGAATACGATTGGGTTGTGCTCATATTTCCAGATCCATGAATAAAAGGATGGTGACTGACATTTTCCTCCTTGCAGCACGCCAAAGACAGTTTTAGAGCACGTATAGAAGTTTAGAGATAAAGGTCAAAGAGTGAACATTTAGGTGTTATTCCATAATAAGTTCCCAATTTCATTTTCACGACAGTTAATTAGACTTTGCTGAATATGTTATAATCGGTTTTCTGAACTCTTTCTTCGCTCAGTGCAGTCTAACCATGTGAGAATGACCTTTACCAATTAAAAACACAATGGAGGTTAGAAGAGAAAATGTCTCTCTGATTTGAAGCAGGGAAAAATACCTCCCAAAACAGGAGCTGTCTCCCATCCAGGTGGCTTTTATGTAGTAAAGGCAAGATTTTTGTCCATGTACAGCACAATGTTTGGGGAAAACCAAATAAATAATGGCAATACAAAAAACTCACACAAACTGTCAGAGAACAGTGGGGGAGGGCACGACCTGGGGCCTTTGCAGTTATCAAGTCAATCTAGAACCCCTCCCGATTAGAAAGCAATCAGAAAGAGTTATGTGTGAAGCCACCGAGCCTCAGCTTGGTCCAAACTGGTTTATCACTGACATAATGGTCCCAAACAAAGCAGCTAATCTCCAAAAAAAAAAATGGCTGAAAACCAAAGCGTCAAGGTGTTGCAATGGTTTACTCAGGATCTAAATCAACCTGATTCAAATGCTGTGGTGGGACCTTCAGAGACCTGGCCGTAAACTAATGCAGACCTCTATGAACTGAAGCAATGTTGACCAGAAGAGTGGTCCAAGGTTCCTCCACAATAATGTGAGTGACTTTTAAAGTCAGGCAAAAACAAACAAAAAAAAAAGAAGCTGGTGAGAGTTTTTTGCTGCATAGGATGGTTTTACAAGCTACAAGTGACTGCAGCTCTGGCAAACTGTAACCTACGGATGTATTCACACCAAGAAAGCGATATGGCCCACTTGTTCGGTCCAGACCAAAAGCAGAATCTATTTATTTTTTTCGTCTGGTGTGGTTTGCTTTCACATTGTACTTTCTGCAAGTGGTCCATAACTCGTTGCTCCCATTGGACAGAAATGACTAGGGTGGAAAAGCACAGACCCGGAAACGGATGAAAACTGTTATGAGAATCCTGCGTGCAGCAGCTCTGTTCTGCAGAGTTGTGCTGTTCACACGGCTGCTAGATCATTGTGTCAAGAGCCGCTCATTCAACGCAGGTGTGGAGACATTTTATTTATTTTTTCTGTACGCCGTTGGAGAATGGCTCTTGCAAGCTGAAGGAGTCTGACAGCTTGCTGGCAGCAGGGTTGCTAAGCAACAGCTACTACGTTCACTGCTACAGTGGCTTAAGTCCAAAGAGACGAAGTGGTTTGGTGGCTGGGTAAGATCAAAACTGTCTCGTATTCACACCAGAAGTGAACGGCACCAGAGTCCATTTGGAAGCAGACCGAGACCACCTGAAAAAGTGGGTCTCAGTCCAGTTGTTTCAGAGCAGGGTTAACTCGAGTGTGTTCCCACCAGCACAAAAAGTCCAGAACAGGGGGGGGGGAACAAACTCTGATCCGTTTCAAGCAGACCAAATGTGGCAGGTGTGAACACAACCCAAGACATTAAACTTCTGAAATTAAGTTTCCATCTACATGGATGTAAATTTCATTTTGGTTATGAGGACCCTATTTATAAATTCATTTTGCAATTAATCCAGACCAGGGGCATAGAATAAGTTACGTGATTGAACGCTGATGTTGGGAAGTAATACTGTATTCCCAGAGCAGTTACTGAGTTAAAGAAAGTAACAGACTATTCATCATCTGAACTGACATTTTCATGGTAAATAAGGACAGAAAAAATAAATTTAAGTAAGTGATTGGAAGAGATCCCAGAGTAATAAGAATTTCTCTTGAAATAACTCCAAAAACAGTTTATACTGCCAGGAAAGATGAACTGTCACAGCTCCTCTGCAGACAATTCACATGGTGTTTTTTTTTTTTTTGTTTTAGTGTGTGCCTGCATCCAGCTGCATCAAAGCTGTGAGGCAAAAACACAAAACACTGCCTTGTAATAATAAAGAATAATTTGCAATTATAAAAGCTAATTAAGTATGAAAGGTATTTATGAAACACAAACGCATTTCTTTGGTTCCAGCTCACCCATTCATCTCTTTCTTATTGTAAATATGACGTGTTTGTAGGCTGGAAAGAAAACAACTTTTGTAACACAAGCTGGGGGGATATTATTTTTGATAGAATAGTTGACACTTTGAAACGATCGTTGAAAAAATGCTGCAGCAATAATAACATTATTTAGGCGCAGCCGCATATGCGTTTATGGTTGTGATACAGACAGGGAGAACAGAGTGAAGGACAGTTTGACAGCAGCTTGTGGCGGCATCAACATGTCTGTTGATTGTGTGACTGTGTGTGTAGCGCGTGATTCCAGTGATTATCCCATCTCCCTGATATTCTGATCTCCTTCACGGAAGACTTGCCACAGACTCCCGGCTGCTGCGTCAGTGATGATTGGGAAACAACCCGCCAAACCATCAGTTCACACAAACACAGAAAGTCATGTAAATCAAAGCAACAGGCTGCGGGAGTCAGTGGCTGCGAGAAGGACAGAGCAAATAACCTGAAGGACAAACAGACACGGTAGATGCCAGCAACGCTGCCCCACAGGCGCTTTCTTCTGTTTCTGGAGGATTCTCTGGGTCGGATCACCTCTTCAGTCCTATCAACCTTCACTTAGTCCTGGCGCCAAAGTCATATGGAAAAAACAGAGCTGATAGATTGGCGAAACGTCCCAGTTGCTTTTCATATTTTGCTCGGATTCAGAAAAGGGCAGATAAACAAAATGTTAAAGGCAAGAAACATGTTTTATTCTAGATGAAGGGTTATCAGGCCTACATTTGTTTTTTACTAAGCTATGATGATGGGGCTTTTCATTTTGGTCCATGGATATTGACTACTTACATTCAGAGTCTGCAATGATGGGCTGCTGATGAATGAATGAGGACGGCATTGGCTAAAACCACTGAGCTATATTATACACTGGAGTGCTAATCACCGTCTGTTTGAACGAGTCGCTTTGAAGCCACCAGCCGCCATCTTGGTACTCCCTATTTCCCCTCAGTAACTAGGGAATATGTGCGCTACAGCAGCAAATAACGAGGATTTTCTCATGTTCAGGGGGGGATTAAAACTTTTAAAATGTCAAATGCCACATAGTTTTATGTTATGTTCTAAAAATATCAAGTACTGAGAAAGTCATGTGCTGAAATATTTTGCATTTTATTCATTTAAATATATATGTTTAACATTTATAAATATATAAATAACAATATACAAAAACATATATTTACATATGTGTATACATATATATACATATATACATATACACATACTTATATATACATATATATATATTTAATATGAATAACACGTAAAATATTTCAACACCTAATTTCCTAGTAGTTGATAGTGTTAGTACATCCACTGACTGTAGAATTACCTGTGAAACGTTTTCACTTAGCCAGAAAACTGCTTGTTGTTGCAACCAAATCCTGTGGGATTCTGTGAGAGTAGGGAGTAGCAAGATGGCGGCCAGTGACTTCAGTTTTTCGGCAAAATCAGCACTCCAGTGTATTATATAGCTCAGTGGCTAAAACTGACTGTTTTATGGAGGACTCTGGTTTCCATTAAATTTTTATATATCAAGCAGGGCCTTTTTTCCATTGAGGACCTGCCAAATGATTATCATGAAATGTCAAAAGTCCCAAAAACAAACCATTTTTTGCGAATTCGCTTCTGACACATAGCATGCAACGAAGCTTAGAAAAATCAAGTGCACACACAAACAAATTCAGATGGTTGAAGTCGTGCATATGCATGAATCAAAGCACATTTCCTTTGTGCAACCCAAACCACATGGATTTGAGCACACAGGGAAGAATGCCAGCCTCCTCCCTTGACTTGCTCCTATTCAAACATGCGAATAGATTTAAATATGCCTTACATATGTGAGTCCGCCTTCTGCATGATCAAAAGATGGATAATTTTATCCATTCAATCCTACTCTAGAACATGGACACACTGTAAAGCTTGTTTTAACTCATGGTTTTTACAGTTTACAGCCGAGAAGTTTGTGGCTATGTGTTTTCAAATCATATATACTGTACCTGCGTTTTGGTTAAACCTCACACTCCAGCACAGCTCTGCTGTTACATGCTCAGCTGTTTTCAACCCTTTTGATATATATATATAATTATAATATAATATAAGAGACACAATGTCAAAATCCGACACAGACTCCTACAGACCCGGGTGTAAGACTGGACAGTGATTTGAACTCTGATGCTCAGATCAAATCTGTATGCAAGTCAAGTTATTTATTTGTTTTCAAAGAAACCGCAGGCAATTTTTCTTTGGTAAAATAATTCACAGCATCATTTGGGATTTCAATCCAAGCTTTTATAACAAATCGTTAAGATTACTGCTATGCACTTTATGCTGGGCTTATCAGCATTTTAGTGGCTCAGTTACATCTGTGCCCGTATTCACAAAGATTCTCAGAGTCCTCTCAGAGAGCTGTTATCTTAGCTTTAGAGTCTTAGCTTAGGAGTGATTCAGATAGCTGCCGAGGGGGAGGAGCTCTGGGAGGAGAATAGAGGAGTTTTGAAAGGTAAATTGATCCCTGGATCACAGTGCAAATAAGGTGGACTCTGAAGCGCATTGCTGCAGATCAATGCACTTTTTTCTCTGCACATCTTGGTGACTATACGCACCAGGTGAGAAGCACTCTGTGCAGCAACCAAAAGCCAGAGAGGAGATGGCTTCAACCAGGGGACTTCTAGATGACCATTTAGGGTATTGACATCTTGTGACGAGTGTGTATTTATATATATATATATATATATATATATATATATATATATATATATATATATATATATTTCTGCGACTTTATCAATTGCTTCTAAAATAGTCATTATTGAAAGCATTTCTTTATATAACAATTAATCTGTACTATATTCTTTGTACATTTCTCCATTTTTCATTAATGATTAATGAATATTTGTCCTATGAATTATTTATCCTCAATAAAATTCCATTACCGGATCCGCAACTTTAACCTGTCGGGCTGCTGAAACAAATTAATTTCCTCCAATGGGCATGATAAGGTTTATCTTATCTACAAATTAAGTGATGTATGATTGTTAAAGAAGTTTATGTGCTCATTTCCTCCTCTGATTAGGTGGTGGATCAGCCAATCAGCTCTTTCTGTTTTCACCATGTTCCATGCTGAAGGCTCATTAAAGGTTATCATCACTATTCCTAACATTTTCACTTTAGGAGCTATCTTGCCTTTTAACTGTTACAACAGCAGAAACAACATAAAAATCACGGTACTTTCTCCTGTTTTAGCCGCAATTCATTGACTAGTAGTTTGTTCTCAGTCTGATTTTTTTTATTATTTTATTTGCTTTTAAATGTGTTGATTCCCCCCCCACACCCCCATTATATCTCAGACCAGCGTCTTCTCCATGCTCCCTCTTGCTTGCTCAGGTGGGCAGATCACTTTTTATTAGTTGTTCCATAGACAAACACAGTGCAGAAAAAAATATTTTCTCTGTCATCACTCCACTCTAAAGAAGTATTACCTATATATCAGGCAGACTGACTGACATTGTTTTTAAATCTTCTGACACATTGTTTTCTCTCTGGCTTGTAACCTAGTTTGAGATTTTTCTTGGTTTTAATGTTTGTTTTGATGTATGTGGTCTCTATTTTACTTGTTTTATTGTGTTTTTGCTTTTATTTCATTATGTTTGAATTATTGGCTTTTTAAGGTGTGTAAAGCATTGTCGCCAACCCAGTTGTATTTTAAAGTGCTATATCAAGTTGAGCTGAGTTTATTTATTTCTTTTTTTAACGTGTCCTGTCTGGCAGTGTGGCACTAAGAATTGATTTCTTAATGCCAAAGAGAGCCCAACAGATTTACTTTCACAAGTGGGACATGCTTTCGCTATAGTGCTCCGCTTCGTATGTATGCAACAAAAACTTTATTGGACATTCTTTTAGGATTATTTTATATTCAATGGCCACAGAAACAGAAAGATAAAAGAGAAAGGAAGAGAAGAGTTGAGGTGTTAAAAGGGAGAAAAGATGACAAAAGTAAAGTAAGGTAAAGGCGAGAACAGGTGAACATCCTTGGTTTCTTCTTCTACACCTACAGAAAAATATGTAAAAAGAACAAAACCAACTGAAAAAAGTATTGCAGGTACAAGCAGCCAACTCCTTTGATAACATCACTGAAAAATATGCAGTATTGTTTAATACAAGATGTATTTATCGAACGCCAACTATAGGGTTAATCTATACAGAAGCGTTTCTGTAAACACCTGGATCCAAGCACCTGTGGGTGTTTGTGAGAGAGTGCTTGTATGTGTAAGGTTTATCCAGAAGAAAAATGCTCAGCAGTGGTCGTGAGGGCCCAAAGACCCGTCCCCCAGAGCGCCAAGACAGACACCTGGGTGACCAGAACCCCAGACATCCAAAAGGGCCCCCAGAGAACGGGAGCCCAACAAGAACCAACACAGAGAAAGCTGCCTCCTCCATCACAGGGAAGAGCAGAGGGGAGCTCCAGGAAACCCCCCAGCAGCCATAGTGCCGAAGCCCACAGGGGGTGCAGCAACGAGCCCGCGGGCTCTGCTGGCAGCCAGGTACGCCAGAGCTGATCCAGCCAGGGGCCCAGGGGCACATCGCCTCCCCCCCAGCAGGGCCCGACAGAGTCAGGGAGCTCAGGCCCCCGGAAGCAGCCAACAGGAAGGAGTCAGCACCCACCCGAGCACCAAGCCCCAGACACCGAAGACCACCGACGTTGAGCTGAGTTAAGATTAAGGGTGGAATTTAACAAAATCAAACTGAAAACAACAAATCGAGACGATAATTTAAGTTGCTAAAATACATGTAGCAAAGATAAAACGTCATTCTCTTTTGCTGTTAGAGGCATGGCAGCATCCATTGTGTTAAATAGCAATTTATTTCTAATGGCAAACCTTACAGCAGAACTCAAAGTGCTTGATAGGTTAAAATGCAAGGACAAGAGCTGATCAACAGTCACCCACTGACAACCATTTCCTGAATAGAGATTTATCTCCACACCAGAGGTGTGCGGCAACGCAAATGAGGGCGGCACAGGCATATAACCCGCACTAAGAGAGAGTGTGTGTGTGTGTGTGTGTGTGTGTGTGAGGAGAAAATTTATGATTAACTTTGTAAATACTCATCTGCATAATCTCTGCAGCTTTGCACCTGCACAAACAAATCTGCCACCGTGCATCTTCCAGTCAACAGCTCACAGTTTTTACTGGTTGGGATTTCTCTCACCGTCGCAGCTGAAAGCCCTTTACCCCCAACGTTTATCCTTGACTTCTCTGTAAAAAAATGTGCTTTTGTTGCATAGTCCAAGCCGACAAAGAGCCGAAGCCGCTCACAGTTTTTTTTTCCTGTGGCTTTCAGTCCCATTTCCTTCCTTCAGTCCTCCACAACTTGCCGTTAAAGGTTGGGGAGCGCTCTGTCTCATCAGATGTCAGGATGAAACACTCAGATGAATGTCATGCAATTCTTTTTTTTAAATTTGATCAAAATAAACCATTTAACAAACCAACCAAAAGAACCTAAAATCTGGTCCCTTTGATCAACAGTTTTATTCCCGGATTGCGGCAACGGAACTGGAGACAAGCCACGACAAAATGACATCCTGACCTCTTCTGATCAGATACCACAGCGCAAAGAGATACGGGCACTCAGCTGGCAAAGAGATGCATCAGGCTCTGCTTTAAATATTCCGTTACAGGAGCTATTAGGATAATTACAACACGGCCTCTTTAACTGATCCGACGTCTTCCTCGTGACAGCCAGTAGATTCCCAACCCTCCTGCCAGGTTGGACCCTGCTGGAGAATCCCACAGCACGGAGAAACCATCAGGAAACATTTTATTCCAGATGGTTATTGGCTTTGCAACCAACATAGATCTGTCTCATCTGGAGGTTCACTGAATGACAAACAGGGGATGTTTATTGCATCTGATTTTTACAGCAGAAAATGAAAACAACTTATTGGTGTTGACTTTTGTGCAAACACTGACCTGGTTTGTATATATATATATATATATATATATATATATATATATATATATATATATATATATATATATATATATATATATATTATTTTTTTAAAGCACACAGAGACAGATCGCCCATTGAAAAGATGGCAGATAATAAATGTTAGACCTTTTTCTCTGTGGAAGGAATAATTGGAGGCTTTCTGAAACTGGGAGGATCAAGGACGAATGCAGACAAATCATCGCCTTATAGGTGGACCAGAAAGCCTTGATGTGATAAATGTCGCTGTCTGTGGCCTGCAGTCAGAAGGTTTGCTTTACATCCCGATTACGTGAGCAGAAATCCGCAGGCATCTTCAAAGAGGAGCAACGTGAGCTGATGACAACATCGATCCAACGGTTCCGTTGCACGTCGGCCATGACGGCTGTCAGAAGAAAACTCTTTTTTTTTTTTTTTTACTCAGCGGAGGTCAAACTGAGCAACATGGGTAAGCAGGGCTGCGCAAAATCACTGCAAACCTTTAGAAATATTAACAAAACTCATGTCCGAATGTCAACAGTGAGTTATTATACTGTTCTTTAAACATCTGCCAAATAGGAGAAACGCTGGGCTCGCTTCAAAGGAGTGTTTTTTTTTGTGTCTCAGCACAAATTGTACCGTTGGTCCTTTTGTGGGTATCTATAACAACCTGAGCCAAACGCAGTACTGGCGGTGTGTTAACATCCCTTTTTACACAGCTCTCAGAAGGCCCCGCCACATTTCAGTCAGCCCTAGGTCTGAACTTTGACTGGTCTACTGATACCTCTCCATTCTGTTTTCTTTTTTTCAGCCATATTGTTGTAGATTTGCTGCTGTGTGTGAGATCATTGTCCTGTTTGTAACCAACGAAGTTTCAGCTGTCAGACTGATGGTGTCAGATTTGGCATTAAAATATTTTGATATACGGAGGAGTTCATAGTCCATTGAATGACTATGATTCAGGTCCTGTGGGTGCAAAATCGGTCCCAGTTCATCAGCCTTTCTCCTAACATGACGCAGTGAATTATGGCCTAGCAATTCTGCTTTGGTCTCATCTGTTCAAATTATATTTTTCTAGAAGACGTTTTTTTGCGTTGACGTCAGCTCCTCGGTCTTGAATATTTTCCACTTAATCTATGTCTTTGGATGTCTTTGGTTTGAAAGAGGTGCCCACGCTGATGATGATCAGTTTATCATAGAGCTTCTCCTTTTAAATTGTTCGGAGGGCACATTGAACTCAGGCTTGCCCATGATTCTATAGAACTGGCTTAGGTAAAACAAGCAAAAATATAGAATATGGAGAATCACTTAGCAGAAACGCTACTTCATTTAAAAGATGGCAGAAAACCCCCTAGGAAAACAATCAACTCGTTAATTATTGAAATATAAAAATTAAAAGTTTCACAACAAACAGTGCAAAACAAACCAAACAGCTTTGTTAACAAATGATTCATGCTAGAGATTTTATTCTTTAGAGACAAGACATCTGTACTAGCCTGATTTATTCAAACTCTCTCTCTCTCTTTTTTTCTCTCTCTTTTTTCACCACTTTCCTGACAAAATGTCTTAAAATAAAAATTCCTTTTTAATTTAGGTTATAACCAACCGTCTTTTTTCTTGTGATCAATCCACAATTCTTGTAACTGACAATCTAAACACTTACACCTGATAGCGGATATATCAGTCAGGCCCTGTGCGAGTATGTGATACAGTCTTTGTTCCCTCCAAACACGCCTTTCTGACTCCATTTGTATGTTGCAGATTATCCTCTTTTTGGTGAAAATTATTAATAGACTTTCAACATATTTTGTAACTCTCAATCACAAACTAGGACTGATAGACCAACCGAAGTTCTGTAGTTCCTTCCGCTTTGTAAAGTGGAAGCAAAAGTGCTTTTGTTCTGCTGAAAGGGGAACACCCGCTCTACAGCCAAGTCTTTTTCAGTGTTTAACAAGTTTTCTTTCAAGAATTCTCTTTATTACCCTCTATACAACCCTGACAAGCAACACAACAGGGACAAATGCTCCCACCATGATGTTTGCACGATGGGGATGGTTTGTTCATAGTGATGTGCCGTGTTAAGCTTTCCCCCACACCGAGCATTTTGCATGCAGAACCCCCTTCTGAGCGGACCACCTCCTTCCACGTGTTTGCTGTATCCGTTTCATAGCTCGTGGTGTACTTTAAACAGGATTTCTCTTGACCTGCTTCCTGTCTTCCTTCCATTAAAGCCAGACGCGCAGAGCTCACAACACAAAAAGGTGTCTAGTCAACATGTGCCACCTGAGCTGTGGATCTGTTTAACTCCTTTAAAGTCACCATCTGCCTCTTGGCTGTCTCGCTGATTAATGTTCTCTCTGCCCACCTTGTCAGTTCAGGTGGGCGGCCATGTCTTGGTAGATTTGCAGTTGTGCAAGGCCCTGTCCATTTTCAGATGACGGGCTGAACATAGCTTTGTGAGGTGTTCAACGCTTGGGATAATGTTTTATAACCCAACGCTGCTTTAAACCACTCCACCACTTTTTTTTTTCTCCCCTGACCTTTCTGATGTGTTCCTAGCTTTATAATGCTGTTTGCTCACTAATTTCCTCCATCAAACCTCAGGTTTTTAAGCACAAACAGCACATTATGCAACCCTGGGGAGGTACTAGTCTGGAAATATGCGAAAAAGGACAACGTAAAAATTCTAAATGGACTTTACAACGGCTGTAGAAATGTTGCCTTAGACTACCTTTAAATTATTTTCAAAAGGTCTGCCTGTATAAAAAAAAAAACATATTCTATTTACTGCTTTAATCAGCAGGTTCGCCGAGTTGAGTCTTTCTTTGGAAAGCCACATAACCTCCACCACTGACTATAACGTGTAAAATGAAGATGGGGTTAGAAGGCATCACCTCCCAGCCTGACTCACATCGAGTAATTGACCAAACCAATTCCAAAAACACAGAGTCTAATTTCCTGCTCTGACTGATTAGCAACTAATTAGTGAATTCAAATGCTCAGGACAGCACCGCTGCTGTTAAACCCCGGAACAATACGGAGCCACGCTCTCACCTCCCTGCCTCCGCTGAGTCTTATTGATTCAAGTCTGACATTTGAGTTTAATCTGCAATTCCTGCTCATCCTCCGAGGCTCTCTCTCTGCTTCCCTCTTTAATTTCCTTCCCTGTTTCTTTGTCCGTTTTGATATTTCACTTGGCCATAGCTATTCATCTATTTCAAACCAACACCTCGTTGGGTCTGAATCCTCCGTGCGGTAATTGCGTACGGTTTGTGTTGCGATGATATTCCTATTCAAGTCAGATCTGTGTATAAAGTCATCGTACTGCAAATAATACAGCTATCAGTGAGCACAACACAGGATTTTATGCTTGAACCAATAAATTAAAACTGAAAGAATCGGAGAGGTCTGAAATCATTCTGCTATGAATATTTTAAAGAAAATAAGCACGGTTATGTATAGCAACCAGAACAAATCTGAGCATATTTACCGCTCTTGGAAGAAACATTTCTCACACTGATTCATCCATCAGTAACATATCTTTCCTTTCAAAACCTTTCTTTCTGTTCTCCCTTTGTTGCATGTTTTCTTTTTTTCCCTCTCCACTATCCTCCTTTCTTCTCCCGCTGCCCTCCCTCATCTTCTCATCACTCCTCCACAGCGCTCTTCCCTCCCCGTCAGAGGCTTTAATGAGATCTCTTGTCTCGTTCTCTCTGTAAATGAACAGCCGCCCTGCTGAACCACAGTCAGAGGAGAAACCTTAAATAAGCCATCAGTGCAGACGAGCTTATTTTCACGGAACGGGCAGAAAGCACAGCCGAGGGAGAGGCTCCATAAACTGGGTTTTCGGGTTTCATTTAATGCAATGCGGCATTTTTATTTGTGTACTTTAACATAAAATAAATTCTTTACTGCAAAACCTTCTATGCTGGTGGACTGCATCACCATTTGGGATGTTTATGATGTCATAATGTGATATTTACAATGTGGTCTCAAGGTTTTTTTCAAGCACAATGAACTTGATACTTATGTTTTGCTTTGTGAAACTACTGACTTTTTAAAAAGAAATTCAGCTTAAAGGGACTGTGTGTAACTAATTTGGCTTTTACTTAGCAAAAATGAAGCATTACGTTTATAAATGCATATTCTGGCAATGTATAATAGCCTCCCATCATAAATGAAAGCGTTCTCATTACTTAGAATTAGTTTATAAATATGTAGGTGTCACTGCAACCACTGGGAGCCGCCACGTTGCGTCGCTGTTTCTGATTTCAGTAGCCGAATGGGGACAAAGTTGTCAGCCATATTTTTTTATTTTTTTTATTTATTTGAATTAGGAAAATGCCCATTCATCAACATGTCAGCTTAAAGCATCAATGTAAACATGCCAGAATTAGCACAACAGCTAATTTGCATCCGCTGTCCTAAGGCGGGAAAGAACAGTGAACATTAAACAAGACACTATGGGAGAGAACAGAGTGGACACAAACAGATAAGATGCCAATAACATAAAATCACAATAAAATTAGGTTAACAGGCCCATGGAAACAGATCAATTTACCTGTGAACACATGTCTGGTTAGTTTTCAACCAATGTTTCAAGGAGAATTTAAAACGTACGTAGGTTACACAGCCCCCTAACATGAGCTGGCAGTGTGTTCTATAACTGCGTTCCTCTGATGGACGCAACCATTCGGCCAAATCTGGTCCTACGCCGCTGAACATTACAGTCTCCTCTGGTTAAAGCGGTGGTGTTTATTCTAGTAATGTTTTTTTTTTTTTTTTGCTTATAAAATTTGTTAGAGGAGGAGGAGCAAGTCCATTTAAAACTTTAAAAACAAGGCATGCATCCAGAGACATTTGATGACATTCAAAGTCTAAAGTGTTGTACTTACTTAAAATGTTACAATAATGATAATGTACAGGATTTTTTTTTATCAAGGACTTTCAGAGTTGTCTTGAAGAGAGACTGTAAGGGTTTTTCCTTATCTGTCTTCTATGTGAGGACGTGCTGTCGGTGAAAGATTATAAACAAGCAAAGACGACCATAGGTCATTCCATTTGACATTTTCTGTTGAAATTAAGGACTATACATACTCTTTGCCCAGAGAGAGGGAAGAGAAAGTAACCTAGAAAAGAAAGAGAAGTAATAACCGGGAGAAAATGAGAGCCTATATCGGCTATTATTACCAGGTGGCGATAATTCATTAGGGAGCGGAGATTAAAAAAGGTTGCAGTGGTCAGGTAAGTTAATTCAATATAACAGTGAAGTTTATTCTTGTTTTATGGAAAAAAAGGGCAATGTAGAGCAGCAAGTACATTGTCCTCACGGCAGAGAAGGCTCGTTTGCTCGTTTCTCTCTCCCTCTCAGGGAGTATATGTGTATGGAGAAGGGCAGAGAGATATCACTGTCTGTGCTGCAACAGCAGGAGCAGCTCTCTTTACTCATGTTCATAGTCGCTTATATTAGAGCTGTTGGGCTGATGATACAGAGCTATAGATGCCTGTAACTCTTGAATGATCTGGTTTGTCCAAACTTGAATTCTGTCTTTCAGCTGTTAGGAATTGGTTTTCAGATAAATTCCTGTTCCTTAACTCAGCAAAGATGGTGATCGCTCGACCTCAGAAATTGCATCACGTGTTTGATGATGTTTCTTTGTCTTCGGACAACTGTGTTTTCCAGTGTACTGACAAAATGGAAAACCTTGGTGTTATATTTGAACAGACTCTTGTATTTGACAAGAACATTGAGGAGGTGTCTAGGGTCTCCTTTTTTCCATCTCAGAAGGATTGCTAAGATCAGGTCTATCCTTGCAACAATGCCAAAGTCCTTGTCGATTCATCTGTAGCATCACACTTGGACTACTGGAATGCTCTTCTGTCTGGACCGCCTTAAAAAGGTTTTAGAGCGCTGCAGATGATGCAAAATGCTGCTGCTCTTATTTTGACCAAAGAAGAGAAATAGGAGCATAGTACTGTTAGCACTGGCCTCTTTTCATTGGCTTCCTTTGTCGAAATGACTTCAAGGTGCTCTTGTTAACCTATAAAATTCATCATGGACTTGACCCTTCCTGTTTAAATGATAGGAGCCACACTGTCACAAGTGAAAAGTTACTGAGATGTTTAAGCCATACCATAATGCATGTAGCAGAGTAAAGCAGTTTAAAGCTAATCAGCAGCCTGCCTCAGACTGCAGATAACTGAAAAAAGTGTGGTCTCATCTGCACAGAAGTGGAGTTCAACTCTAGACATATTCCACACAGCGGTGTGAATAAAAGTTAAGAATTAAAAAGAAAAGGTGTCATTCTGTCTACATTCAAAATCTTCAGAAAAGTGGACTCATTTCCTCTGCAAAACCCACCTTGTTCCGTTTTTAAATAGTAATGCCTATGGTTTTTATTTTTGTAGATGAAAAATCTAAATCAAATTCACATTTAGTGGATGCTCACTAAATGTATCGGACATGCTCTGGTGATCTGACATTTCATTGTTTTATCTTTATCAGTTATAATTTCTACACCAGCTTACTCAGAGAGCTTCACACTTTTTTTTTAGATTTTCCTCAGCATTTCATCCCTCCTTTAATCCCTCCTCCATCTAGTAAAAACACAGTTTAAATCTAGAAATTGTGTGCTCCAACACTGCATTTCCAGCCTGCTCACTCGGCTTTCTCATTTTGTGCATGTATCATTCCTTGATTTTTAATTATTACATTTTTGAGGATGTTTTGTTTTTGTTCTTATTGTAACAACATTTTCTCTCAATGACCCCTCTTACCTCTCTTTTACACTTCAGGTATTTTAATCTTGACAAGCATTCTTTAGACAATTTATTTACCTGTTTACTTTTTTAACAATCTTAACAACTTTCGTTTGTTATTGAAACCAACACCATCCATTATTCTCTTCCAGTGTTTCTTAACTCTTCTAGATGGCACAGATGGAATTTGCCATGTGTTTTGCTTTTTGCTTTTTAAACTTATTTTCTTCGACAGTCAAAACCGTGCAGTAAGTACTAAATAACTGTCTCATACCCAAAGTTGAAGTTAAACTGTGAAGCCATAAAAATCAGAACAGTTTTACGTGGTCTTTATCTAAGACGAAAGCCACTCTGTACAGTTTAATCCTCCAAGGGAATATACTCTGTTTTTAACCTAAATCTTTTTTGCATCCTCCTTTACAGTCCAGATTAAGATTTCAGTCAGATGAAGGAGAATGGGAACGGTTCTTTGAACCCTTTGTTCTAAATCAATCATTTTTTACGGTTTTCTCATAAGATTATATCAGATACTTGTCCAGTATGATTCAAAAAGTGAGAAATGCTAATTTTCTATTACAGAAGTCATTAATTCTTTCATTATAAAATTATTTCGTACTTGTTTACTTATTAAGGCCTATCTGAAGCTTCTTTTATAAGCATTTATGTAGAAAAAGGGCAAGAACCACAGAAGGCATAATTTATGTTTAAAATCATAAATCTTTAAGGAAATGGAGTATCGTTAAAGTGTTTCGTGACTGGGTCAATTGTCCTCTTTTCGCAAATCAAAATAAGGTTACCCTGTTCTAACCCCCTGCAGGCAACACAGTTCTCCTTCTACAAGTCATTACCGGTCTATTCACACTAACAAACATTAACAGCATACAGGTACACCTCTGCACTTTCTTTAGGACATATTGTTAAAAAATTAAATGTATGAGCCCCTTCTTCATTTTATAGCCTTCTTCTAAAGCTGAACTTATTATCACATCATCTATATACTGTAAGTGTATTACCACATATTTAAATGTCACACTTGTCTGTTCATTGTGCCATCCTGCCATCCAGTTACACCAGTGTGGACTATCTCCATGAGTCTGCCATTATAAATCCCACAGTTCAGTTTCACAAGTTCAGCTTTCTTTTTTATGTGACTATTTATAGTTCCCGACATAAGTCTGTCTTATCAGCCTTTAGCTTTCTCTTCTTGATGCATATCATCCACCGTTCCATTGTGTCTTTAATAAATCCCTTAAGAGAATAATTTATATCCTGTTTGCCAGATTTTATACACGACTTTTATCCTCTCTCAGACTTTCATTTTTAGCCTTAATCTACTCCAATTACGCTTCTTCTTTCAATCGTTCTTTCAATCATCGTATCATCCTTTTGATTCCAACAGCATTTGGCCAATAGACAAGCGTGAACACATTTTTTTTCACACATAGTTTCTCCTCCTCGTGCATCCAGACTGTGTTTACATGATAAAAAAGTTTAGCTGCTAAAATGCTGCTAAAACCTGCCAACAACAGGAACAAGACTCAAGTCTCCCATTCGATGCAAACGACTCTTAATGTAACAAACCAGTGTAGCATTGAGACTGTGATGAATCTATGAATAAACAGCATCTACGCTTAAACTAGTTTCTAACAAGACAGAACAAATCAGTGAATATCCAAGATAATATTTTTTTATCGACATCGTGCAGTCCAATGAAATTCTGATGAAGCAGTCCAGTACAATACAAAAATAAAACTATAAAGATACAAATGAAGTGCAGCATCTGAGCAGGAGATTTACATTTTGAACAGAAAGTTAGAATATTTTTTTTTTATTATTCTGTTCCAGTCAAAATGGTCCATGTATTGTCAAGAGACAAACATAAATCTGCTCATACATAATCTTTCAATGCGGATCTTATCTGCCAAATCATTAGGAAAGCAGATGAGATGGTTGAACAATATGGAGCTTGTTCGCCCAAGTATTCCAGGGTTCGGTAAGCGGTACAGCTCCAGAAGATGCTGCAGAAAAAAAAAAAAACACTACTCTGAACAAAAATGATAATCCTGAGTAGGATTCATCCCACAACATTCTCAGTAACCCAGAAACACTTGGAAACTCAATAAAGGATTGACGTAAAGTAAACAAGTACATAAGATTCGAACGCGCACAAAGATCCATTAGCCTCTCATCCTGTGCTGAACCTTAAACCAGTTGAAGTTGTAAATTTGTAAAGAATTAGACACAGTTGTATTAGGTTGTTTAGGTGGGGAAAACAGTCCAGCCCTTGGCCCAACAATTTGTAAAAACCCTGCTAGCAGCAATAACTTTCATTAGGAGCTTCTTGTCTGACTCTGTCAGTCTCTCACATTGTTGTTATGGAGTTCTGGTCCACTCGTTTTTTTTCCACCATTGGCTTATTGATCACATCACACATTTTAGCTCACCTACAGCCATTGGACATATTTGACACTAGAACACCTTGGCATAGAGGTAATCATGCATTGCAGGGCAGCTTCGAATCTCCTACCTTTTTACACTATCCAATCCATTCTCATCATCATAGTATAGAAAAAAAATAAAATGAGTAATAATCTGTGCATTTCCACTCGTGCGTCCATTTTTGTACGCAGCTGTAGGTTCAGGATGAACATGACATTCTGAACATCTTGTGCTTCATAGTACCATGGCAACACCAGCCTTTCACACTTTCTATCAAAAAGCAAAAAGAAGAAAAAAAAAACACAACAACATTCATTACTCACCAAAGGTAGCGTGCTGAGTTTAACTTTTCAGCTTCTGACCTTCATTTCCTTTTGTTTCTGTTTTATTTTTTTATTTTTATTTTTGGGGGGGCTCTTTTTGTGCTGTTCAGCTCCTCTTTCTCCTGCAGTGTTTTCTCCTCTTTTTTTTTTTTTTACACATATCACTCACAGTAATAAAACATGCAGAGTGCTCGTGATGAAAACATTTTTTTCTTGCATATTTCATGGTAATTAAATTCAGATGACGCAGACACCGTCTCCTTTCAGGCATCCAGTTGCTCCGAAGCCTTTCTACTTCCAGTAATAACGGATAATAACTGTTTTTCTAAATTAACTTCGGTGCCCGTTTGAACCGGAGGAGTTTTTCAATTGTACCTTCTAAAGTGTCTTTCAGATGGAAATTGTTGCTGCGGGCAAAAACTGGATAATTTCAATTATCCCCTGATATGGTTATTAATTTTAATGGATTTTAGTCATTCCTTTCCATTTGAGCATTAGATTTAAGATTTAGCTGCCTTTCACCCACTTCCTGCTCTGGCCTGCGTGTTTGACATCTAAAATAGTATTTGACCTGTTTGGTCAAAGATTTTTGGAAGGTTTGAAGAGACTTTTAGATTGAGTAAGAGTGCAGTGTGAGGCACAACAGGCTCCTCAGAGTGTATCATCAACTTTTACTAAAGCCTGAGGGAAGGAATAAAGGATGCCTAAAATCTTTTTTGGAGCACAAGCTCCCTTTTAGATTACAGTTAGCCTGAAGGCTGGTCATCAGCACGACAGCTGCACTCTCAAAGGTTGAACTCCCCAATCCCCATTTGTAACTAGCTTTCTGGGTCAGAGGGGCTTCAAAACTCCTGCCTGACGGGAGCAGCTGGAATGAGAGATGGGATGGATCTTCTGTAATCGGTGGCCTTCATGATCACCGAGTCTTTGTGCAGGTCAGCAAGGGAGGTTTGAGAGGAACCGATCTGACACAGTTTGGTTTTTGTGTTCGTTAAAATTGCAGACTCAATGAGTGATTGATGACCCAGTGTTAAGATGTCCTACTGCGCCTTTCTCAGTGGGAGGAGACGTTGTGCCTTTTTTTATTAGAGTCACATGCACTTATGTGTACATTTCTATCCCCAGGTATCTTAAAGACTCCACTTGCTCCACCTGCTGGCCCTGGATGTTGATTGGTCGAAAGAGATTTGACCTGCCATCTTTATCTCTGCCCCCCACAGCACAACTCTTCGGTTGTCGTAACGTTCAGTTCCGAGCGATTGTCACAAACACCTTTGACCAACTTGTCAACTGTCTGCCGGTACCGGGGCAGAACATTAGAGCCGGTCATGTGAGCTACCAGGGCCTGCCAACAATTTGATCCACTAACGACACAGAAAACATTTTCATAGGAGTTCTTGTGTTAGAATTTCAGCAAAACGGAGCCTAGCAGAAGAAAAGAAAATCTGCAACAGCTGTTCTCATTAGCCTTTTAGTAAATCAGCAGTGAGTAATGTTTTAACCATTTTGATCAGAAACAACTAAAACAAATATGTAATCTTTTAGGAGGCTTTAAAACTGCTCATTAAAGATTATGACACATTGATGCCAGTCACAGAATCCAAGTAATGAAGCATCACTGCTGATACAATTAACACGTTTTTAAAGCATTGTTGTGGTGACAATTTTTAAATTAGACAAAATAATAAAAAAAGGTCAGCAGACAATCTTGTATCAAAGTAGAGTAGTGGTTTGAAATTTAATGCTGTATTTAACAAACGAGGTGATTCTTCAGAAAGAACTGATGGTGAAGATCAGTTTGAATTAGTCTGTGCTGGACTAATGAGCTCCTAAAACCATTTTGCTCGTCTCTGTAGATGTCTGCCCATCAGTAGGAATAGCAGCAGGAAACCCCTACAGGAGTTCCAATTACAAATGTAACTTTAGTTTTCATCTGAACAAATCGGATTTTAATGATACAAAATTTTCAAACTGACCCGTCGAGGTTTCATCCAAAAGTTGCATCTGACCACTGCTGCGCTGAACTTGCATCATCACACGCAGATGTGACATGGTTCATCCTCATCTCTTGAAAAAAGTCTGGCTTTAAATGCTGCCTCCAGAAAAAGAGTAACTCCCGATGAGGAAATTTTGACCAAATCTGTATAATCTGACCCAATCTGTATAATCTGATTGAATTTGACTTTGTAATGTGCCTTGAGATGACACGTTTCCTGAATTGGTGCTATAAAAATAAAATTGAATTGAATTGAATTGAATAAAATGTTTGACAAAGAAGCTACATGTTGACAAGAGCAGGAAAAGTGTGCAAATAAAAGCAACTACACTGCTACAGCAACAACTTCAACTTTCTGCAAACTGTTTCCATGAAACTAATTTAATAAACGATGTGCTGAAGTCTTTTCTAAATGAGGTGAATGTTAAGAGGTTAAGTGTGATAAATGAGGACCAGAGCTGTGTCACTTTTCTGCATGTTAATGAGTTATTTTCATGCCTACATTTGCTTTGCTGGTGCGTCCCTGCCAACAAGATAAAAACAACAGCATGATGTATGTCGTCTCTTCACGGCCAAGATTACGGGGTCAGTGATCCCGCCGTATTTCCTCCAATTTTGGCTTTCGGCAAACACGAAACATCCCCTCCGCTATTCAAGATGTTTTTTTTTTATTAAATTCAATTTTGTTGAGCACTTTAATGACAACATATGAACGTGGCTTCACAACAGAACAAATGTGGCAGCTGCTGACAGACTCTAAAACACCCAGTCATTGGGCTTGAACACTGCAGAGTTTTACAGGAAAAAGCGCTGTTAAGTTTTATGTTGGCCTGTTAACATGTTTTGAAAGGTTTCCTGTTACATGGCCAGTGAAAGAGCTGAGAATTATAACCTTTTACATACTAATACAAAGATATAGATAAGAAAGTGCACAAGGTTATTTCTGGCTAAGAGCTAAAAATATGATTGTTTACAATATGACAAACTTAACTTTAACTTCCTTAATTAGAGCAAAAACAATAAGCAGAGAATATTTGAACCCTCGTTTAGATAAATATATCATATATGTGTCTCCTTGGTTCCTTGGTTGGCAAAACAGTAAAGTGTTAATATCCTTTATGAAGGTATGTACCTTTGATTCAATCATGCAATAAATTCATTTTACTGTAATTGCTCGTCTTTTGTGTGCAACTGTGTGCTTCCATTTGATGGTAAATTTGCCCGTCGTACAATAAAATGTCACTACTGAGGGACAAATAGGGCATAATTCAAAATGAAAGTAAATTGTGTTTCAAAACAACCCTGGATCTGGCGCTCCACCCTAAACTGTGTTATTAGCCTCCAATAGCTTTACAGCAAAGTGGAGAAATCACAAAGGGGATGGGGGGCACTGGTCTGTTATGCTGTTTGACAATATATTAGCGGACTGAGCCATCAGTTGATTAATGTTTTCCTGGGTTTCTTCAGTACGGTACACAGAACAGAGCCTTTTGCGTTTAATTGTGTTTGAATCTATATTAGCTTAACATTTACTTATTATTAACTGTGTTTGAATTAATATTAGACATATACTGAATAGTTATTAACTTTGAATTAATGTTAGGCATACACTGGTTAGTATGTGTGATAGCATTCAATTAATTTGTTTTATGATATTCCACGGGAACTTCCTTTGTATTCAACATTATATTCTTTTGTACTGGGACACTATTCATAGAGCTGATGAGTAGAGTAGGAATGTTTGAGGTCTTATTTATATCTATCCATATGTCTGTTGCAATTAGATAAATGCCTGGGACCAATAAGCACACACTTTTCTCATATAATCCCCTGAATGAATGTGTGCAGAAGCTGGGCTGCCCACAGCATTAGCATAGATCAAATTGTGCGCCTAAGTCCAGCCTATTGGCCCAAGAAGCTAAATATGTCTTGTATTCTGATGACGATGCTGGACCGATAGAGTCCAGTGGGGAATAAATCTAGCTAAAATAGTGTTAGCTTATGTCGTTCAGGAGGTTTACTACTTTACTGTTGCAGATACAGTAGCTTTATTGACCTTTTTATAATGCTTTCAAACATCAGTACCGTAGCGTTAGCTTGGAGCATTAGCATTCAGCATTTTTTCTTAGCGTGAGATATTGCTCAGCATTTTGTTGCATTCTTCTGCCTCATGGGGAATATTCCTGAGAATAATGCGTCTGTCTTGTCTTGTCAATGAAAAGGGCTGCATGCGTTTTTTCTAGTTGTACTCAACATGGTAGCAGAGTTTTATTTGCCAAAATTACAATTTGGGCAAATGTGAAAGGATCAGTTTTTACCCATGTTGATGCAAATGAGTATCTTTTTAGTAATGATAATATCAAGATATCAATTATTTTGAGGACCCTAACGGAACCAGTAGTGGAATACAGCCCTCGTTAATGTGTCTACCTGCATGTTTCCTTCTTGTTTCAGATAAAATGCCAACTGGAGAACATGCTAATGACCCTCGGTCTGGAGCTCAATGGAAGCTCTTTCCTCATAGGATGAGGATGAACATGAGAAAGGTAAGGAGAAAGTGAGGAAATTATTAACAATGCAACTGCAGTTAGGAACACAGTTACCACTGAAATATTGCAGCCCCTTGATATACAAATATTGCAGCCCCTTTTAGGATCTGAATGACTGAAAAGGCCAAAAATGAATTGGTAGAAAACTTTAAGAGGGTGAAAAGGCTAAGTATGACACAAATCTCAAAATAAATCCTTAGAGTAAAGCATGGAGGTAAACATATACCAGTTTGGGGGTATTTTCTCACAAATGGTACAGGACGGACAGCATGGACAGGGCCATGTACCAGGAAATGTTTTCTCTCAGCCAGAACACTGAAACCAGGACATAGATAGATCTTTCAGCGTCACAATGATCCAAAACAAAATTATTAACATATTGAGGTCTAGAGTGACCTAGCCAGTCTGCGTATCTTGATGCAGCAGAAAATATGTTGAGTAAATTGAAAGTATTGATGTTCCAGGAGCAGCCAACAGCCCTGAAGTATTTAAATAGTTTCTGGACATATTCCCCCTCCCACGATGTGTCCAAACCTGATGACTAACAGCAGAAAATGTCTTGGAGCTGATCACATCAACAAACCAACATAAAAATAAGAAACTGACAATTTCCTTCAGTTGTGCAAACTTACAGATTTAGAAGAAAATATTCTTCCCCCACTGTAAATAAACTGAATTGTGAATTCTGTATTTTAACTGAAAGCACCACATCTGTTAAAACCATCATGTGATTCCACACATAAAACTCATTTCAGCCACATGCAGGAAGAGGGATCTTTTCAAGTTGCAACATTCATGACTTAACGTGAAGAGCCCATCGACACAAATTCCTGTCTGGAAGATGTTTTAATCTATTCATTCATAAAACCTCATGGGTTTTGCTGCTGATTCCTCCCAAAACGCTTGAAAAGCCTCGTTATTTTTCAGCAGAGGTTGGCCTGGTGAACACAGTTATTCTGCTGGTGAGAATGGATCAGACTTGTCAGCTCTTTTGTAAAAGCAGAAAAGCCAGACGGTGTTGTGCACACTCAGCGGCAAGTTGTCTTTGTCTATTTGCACGTCTCCCGCTCTTCCTCTCAACATGAGAACTGTTCCTCTTAATCATCCTGCTGGCAGAAGTTTGCTCCCATCCATATTCCTCCCTCTTTATTCTCCTGCTTCCCCTTTTCTGTGCCTCCTTCCGTCACAGTACCACCAACTCTCTGTGCTTGAAATGAAACGTGAAGCACCTCAGACAGACAAGGCGTTGATGATGGGAAATGAAATTGAAATGTTATGGCGTTGAATTTTAGAGTCTGGAGGCAGAGAGTGGCGGTCTGAGCCGGAATGAGGGGATTAAAAAAAAAAAGGAGTGAACGCTGGATTGACAGTTTGGGCATGTGGAGCAGATAAAACGGGGAAGGCGAGAAAAGGGGAACTCTTTGAAGGAAAAAGGAGAAAAAACAATAAAAAAATTTGAAAATGATGTTAAGAACTACAAGAAACGAGTGATCACTGAGACTGAAACGTGCAATATAAACAGTGGTTTTACATTAAGAAAGAATGGATGAGGAATAATGAACAAAGATAAATTAGATTAAAGCTGCAGATTATACTGAGAACATGTCATCATTGCAATATCAGTGTGTGCAACATTTATGCCGCAAAGGACAGTTTAGAGAGCGATAATTGTTGGCCAACTTGCACCGATGCTAATGTAATATTTAGCCAGTTGGACAGAGTCTTCCAACAGCAGATGCTCACACTGAACACCAAAGACATCGCCCAAAATGCTAAAGGTCACACAATGGAGTTAGCTCCTATGAGAGAGACAGGGGAAAGAATAAAAAAAGTATATCAAACTTAATACAGTCATTGCAATATTTACCAATATTATTGCTATTGCAAGATTTTCTAATGTTGTAAAGCTCTAATTATTATGTTAATAATTATTAATTATGTATCGTTATGTATAATTTATTAGCTATGCAGCACTTAATATCTCTCAAATAATCTGTATTTGTTAGGGCTTTAAGTATAAACTCATACATTTGTGACAAGTTATAATGGTCAAATGTAATTATCCTGATACTGGAAACCGTTGGCCATGGTGCATGATTAAATAGCTTACATTTTTGGAGCACTGTATCATGACACTTATATAAAATGGGAATATTGTGACTTTAGAAGAGATTTCCACAGCAGTCTTCTCATAAGCAGTTGCTCACAGTCCTCTAATTCAGAAAAGACTTCTCCCCTGAAAATAGCTAGCATTGAACTTTGCTAAACTAATATATAAATCACTTATTAATAAAGAAAAATTATCCTCAAACCAGGAGTTGTGAGGGTCAAGAAAGCAAGAGATGTAAAATAAAAAAAATAAAAAATTGTAGTGAACTTTGACAACATCAGTCCAACCCCCCATATCAAAATGTATCAGGTCTTGCAAAAGTTTCAGCTATTCTGACAAAGGTAGGTTAAAAGAAAAAAAGTGTGTCAGAGTAAGTAAAAAAAAAACTCATGTGGTTGGAAGTGCCTCACCAGGGTTGCCAGATCTGAGGGACAGTTTCCAGCCTGAGCACAATGTAAAAACCGCCCCAACTGAAAAAAATAAATAAAGATACACCCAAACGTCATCCTCTCTTGAACTCATGCTAGAGGCGTTGCACTGTTACACACATAATAAACAACATACCATTAGCACACAACTGCAGAAAAAAAAATGTTTTATTGAATAAATAACATTGAACATACAGGCTCCCCACAAAATGGAAAACCAGGCAACTAAATAACCAACACACAAAGATCACTTTCCCAATCAATCCCAATTTACCCTCGCTCAATCCATCACTCAGGTTATTTTTTTGCTTTAAATTAAATCGCCTGTTCACAACTGACACTAATATCTATCCTTACATTTTGAAGAAAAAAAAATAGTTTATTCCTACAGTAGTGGTCTGGGACATGTATATATGCATTGGTCACGCAGTCTGAACACAATTCGCTCTGGGAGAGACTGAAGAAGCACCACTCTGACCTGACATGACTCCTTTCAGTCAGTGGCGTCAGCATCCGGTAAAAAAAAAATTACATTCTAGAGTTAGCATTTTTAAAATCAGGTGCTGCTGCTGTTTTAAAAATAATGACAGTTTCTGTGATATCGTCTTAAAAACTTGATAATTGTTTGATTAGTGGATTCAACTCATTCTGATAATTTTGGGAGCTGGCTGTAACTCATCTGCCTTGGCAGCCATATTGTAGAAATTTGCCACATCAATTCCATATGAACAGGGAGCGCTACGGCTCTGTGTAGTCTGTTTCAGTCACTTGTTGCTTTGTGCCTGGTAAAGGTGTGTAGAAAAGCTGAGGGCTGCCAGTGAGCAGTCAGATATTTTCCTGCAGTAGAGCATTCAAGGTTTGAAGCCTGCAGTGTGAGTAAACATGTGAAGCGTTTTGCAGCATATACTGTAACTCCACAGAAACGGCAACTATGGTGAAAATCAGCTATGTTAACGGCTGAACAATGATGTATTTTATATAATTAAATGTGTTAGGGATGTTACAGGACGATTAATAGACCTGATGATGTCCTGTTTGTTGCACAGCCCCTTTTGTCACATGTCTTTGTGCTTATTCTCATGTAAAGCAGGTAACTGGGATCTCATTACTTAGGACAAATTTTAATACCAGCCATGAATGGGCAAGCCTAATGAGGTCTACTTTTATCTATATCAGCCAAGACAGATGTCAATGCCAGTTCTACACAAGGGCCATAGATCTAACAATGTGTAACAGTGATGTACACAAATCTACACCCAGTCACCCACACGCCTGCGTTCAGTTGAAAATTCCAGTTACATCTCTTTTTTTTCACCATCATGGCTTCCTTTCTATGTACAGAGCAGGGCAGAGACAAAGCATGAAAGGGAACTACAGTCATAGCAACCAGTCCAGTTCCCAAACATTGAGTTTGCTGGGGGAAAAAAAAAAGGGAGCCATCTCCGAGTGTAGTTTTACTTCTGAATAATGAGCTGTGGTTGCCTTTGTCCCCCCTCAACTTTCACAAAAGCCTCTTCATCTTCCCCACAGACATGTTCCGAAGCAGTGAGAATAATTACGTGTGTGAAAATGGGTAAAATCCTTCGGACACCTCAACAGATGAATTAAAATAGTAGGATGGAGGAAAAGCTGGCTCAAGCTGTAACATCTGATGTCTGTATGCAGCAAACAGTCAGAGCCTTGGTAGGAGCATACAGCTGAAAACGCAAGAGTAAATGTATTCACTGGTATTACTGGGGTTGCTCAAACTGATTTTGTTCTGACCCGTTTGGATGTCATCCAGTTGCTTATCAGTTTAATGATGTGCACTTGTTTGATGAGATCTTCAGTATAATTCAATGACTTAGAAATGTACTTGAATCAACATTTTTATTTTGTTACAAAAGTCATTGTATTTTATTTAGAGTCTATATGATAGACCAATAGGAGGGGAAACAGTTGATAGAACAACTGCTAGTTGTGAACTTCACAAACCTGATCTTTTTGGAACAGGCAAGAAAAAGAGTCATTGTTAAATAAAATACATAGGACTAATGTTTGCAGTTTGCCTCAAGCCATAAGGAGGAAACAGCAAACGTGTGAGAGAATATTTTATGGCCAACATGCTTTGTGTCTTGAATGTTTCAGAGCAAATGTGTTTTTTATATTGGATAAAGATACTCTAACAGGAAAAGCGTCAACATTTTTCTTGTGTTAAAATGCAAATGTAACACAAGAGAGAATATTAGAGCATTTTCAAATGATTGTTTCATTCTTTCAGGACAAAAAATGAATCCAAACCAACCTGGCCACACCAGGAAAAAAAAACAGTTCCACAGTGATAAACCTTTCCGGGAGAGGTAAGGTCAACAATACTTACTCAACGAGAAATTCAACAAGGAAGTCATAAAACAACCCAGAACGAGATCTAAATCTCTTCAGGCCTCAGTTAAGGACAGAGTCGAAGATTTAACAATAAGAAAGAGAGGCTGGTCAAAATGGCTTCATGGGGGAGAGTTCCAAGGCTAAAACAACTTCTGACCCAGAAGAGAGCACAGACCTGTTTCACATTTGTCAAAAACTTAATGATCCCAAAGACTTTTCAGAAAACATTCTGTGGGCTGATGAGACAAATTGGACCTTTTTCTCAACATTTGAAACAGGCTCCCCAAGGGGGAAAGTTTGAAGATACTTCACTTGGTGGCTTTTTCTGGAGAACCCTATCCACATAATTGGGTTCAAACTGCGATGTTTGCTCATAGAAGCTAACGTAGAGCTTGTCTCTCCTTTAACACACCTGAGCTAAGACAAACGACAATGGTGGCCTTCGGCGCTGTGGTGGTCTTTCAGGCCCTATTCAATTCATTAGCAGACATTATCAACAATATCGCTAATGAAATTCGTTGACGCAACAATTCATTCAATGACGCGTCGTTTATTGCTCATTGCTGCGGTCTCAATATCTCACTTCTAGTGGTACCGTCTAAAGGACTAGCAGTTCATTAAGACTGCAGCAGAGGTAAACAAAGAGCACCTCTACCACTTGACCCTCTCACATGACTGCAGCTCCACGCAGAAACGGACGAAAGAAGAAGGCACTAAAGTTAGCAAGGTTTCATAAATTACACTTGCTTTGACACAAAATTAGCTTTAGGATTGATTTCAGGCGACAATGTGGCTGTTTAGAGCCGAAATATCTGCTTGGTTTGTCAAGAAATGGCTTAGTTGTGAAATGCCCGTTATGTCCGTTCTCGCTGTGCTTCACCAGCTGTAGCTGAGCGGGCGATCAAGCTCATCAGGGGCTGATGAGCTTGAAAGATTATCATGGAGGATAATTTATCAAACTAATAAAAGGACAGTGAAAACAAGAGGAAATAAAGAGGCGTTCAATGGTGTGTAAACAGGAACAGGTGAGTCAAAATATTTTGACAAGCAACTGCAGTGATGATGGAGATACAAAAAAATAATCGATAGATTAGTAAACAATAAAAAATAATCGTTGTTTTCGCCCTGCTCTTCTTCCTTCCTTACCGTTGTGGCAGCGTTACTGCGCCACTCACTGGAATGGCATAGGCATTACAACTCCTAATACAGCTTATCTGGCATTGTGCTGCATCATCTTTACCTTCAAACCTTTCTGTGCAGAAACGGTATTCGGCTCCGTGTGGATGTAGCCTTAGATGTCATACAGAAAACGAGCACTCATCCTAATTTAGAGCTTTGAATTTGCTTTTCTTCAGGGCCTAAAATAACTTGCCAACAGCTTCCAGTTCATCTTCTTACATGAAGATGTGAAAACTTCATCCTGTAAGTGTATCTTGGTGTTTTGAATTTACGTAACAAAAAGTCTTGGTTCTGGTTGTTTTTTTGCTGCCGGGGAGAGAATAACAGCTGGACTCTGGAGACATCGTATTAAACTGATCGAGAGGGAAACGAAAAAATAAACGGGCGTAATCATCCAGATGTTTTCAAGGTAGATGAGGAATTTCTGTTGCAATGGTCACTGCAGGCAGAACGTTCTGAAGTGAAAAGCCTCAATCATGTGTGCACAGGTGCTTTCTTTAAAATGCAGCATGAAGTATGCAGACATATATTTAATGAAATTTAAACGTTTGACACAGTTAAGGATTAGTTTGTCATAACCCTCTGTTGCTTTCTAGCTGGATTTAAGCTGTTGCGAGCGACCCTCAAAATCAATTTTGATAACTTATTTAAACCGGGTGAAGGTTTCTTGGGAAGAGGCCATTGGTTCAGCTCTTATTGTTGCATTTTTAGTGGACAGGAAATAGGATAACTCCAACTTGCAAATGAAAAACTGAATAACAACCACCTGTGGTCTTTTTCCACTCCGTATTTGAGAATACGGCTTCTCAGTCTCAGGCTCGAAGGTCAAATTTGGAAAGAAAACGCATCATGTCAGACTCATCTGCTGATCCTTCGGCCATGTCTGGTCTAGGATTACTCGACAATACTGTTGCTGATCTGGAAGTACCAAAGCTGGACCGAGAACATCAGCTTTTCACAGAATCCTATCAGATTTTTAGCATTATCTGCATATTAAAAATGCAAAAAGCGCAATGGTATACAGTTTCAGAAGAAAAACATTTTCCTTGAATTATTTTTACGGTGCAGATGGTGCATGTGGTATCTCTGTCAAAACAGGTCTAATTTATTCAAAAGGCTGTTACTCTTTGCAGCAAGAACAGTTTCAATTTGCAGCAGTTTTTTAATGATTTATTTTTTGTTTGTTTGTTTGCTTTGCCTGAAGAGCTACATTTATGCACCTGATTTTCCTGATCAAAAGCTGTACAGACAGCAGTTTGATTGCTGCAACTTGACATGTATTTTTAGAGTGGCAGGGTAAAAACAAGTGCAACTGCACGCACAGACCAAGTCAAATAGATGAAACACAGCACCCTAAATAAAATGACAATCTCAAATGACAAACTGGAATAATGACAGGCACACCTCTGATAGAGCTATTTTGGGACAAGTATGTCAAGTTTAATTTTTTGCAGCTAACAGCTCAAAAACCATAAAAAAAAACTATTTTTTTTTATTCTCATTGTTGGAATACATGTGTTGTTTTGGGTACATTTAACCTTAATAAGGAACTGCTTTGCTTGGTTAATGCTTGATGCATGCATGTTCTGCATGGAAAAGAAATGCATTGAATCAAGCCGACAACTTTTGCAGCATTTCTACTCTGTGCAACTTTTCCGCGCTGTAGCCAATATTCTCCTAGACTGAAGGGGGTAGTGTCGGGCGCCTACGGCAAGCGAACAACGCCATACTACATGTAGATGTAGAAAACATAGTTGTTTCCAACATTTGTAACGCCACCTTCTGCTTTTCATGAGTAACAGTAACTTATTTCTAAGAATTGTTCACAATATCTTCATATTGGACATCTTCATGTGCTGTGTGGCACTGTGTGGACCTCACGGATGTGTCAAGCAAAAGCCAAGCTTTGCTGTCCCGTAACCCCCGTAGTGTTGTAAGGCCTTTTCCAAGCTATTTGAAGCCTATAGTTCTGTGGAGAAGAAGATTATACACCACTGGAAAGCATTTAAGACAGCTACCAACTTTCTAATGAACAACCCAGCAAGTTCACCCCAAGGTCAGAGTGTGAAATGCTCAGGGAAAGAATAAAAACAGAACAACAGCTCCATGTCTTAACTTCACAAGGCTCAGTTAGCATGCTAAATGTTAAAGCTCATTGTAAGACTGTTGAAAAAACGTTAATAGGTTTGTTTGAAAAGGTAACACAAATATGGCAGCCCCCCCCCCCCCCTCCCCTCAGGCAATTACATTCAAGACAGATGAGACCAAAGTAGAGATGTCTAGCTGTAATGAGCAGCATCATAAATGGAGAAAACCCAACAGCGTATCGGCAGAAACTCTGAACACCAACTATAAAGCATTGTTATTATTTTTATTTTTCCCCCCATTTTTTTAAACAATATTATATTATATAATTATTAAATTATTATTAGAGCAGATTTGGCATCCATAGGAATTGGGCACCTTGCTCTAAAACAGGGATGTTTGGTCAGATCATGAAAATGAAAAAAAGATAATGTGTCAATCTAATTCAAATACATTGAATACACATGAGCATGAGCACAGACAGTGATGGGACGTAAATCTCTGCTGAACCAAGCTGGTGATTAAATGGCACCAGCTACATCTGGGAAATCCGTATGCAGCTGTTTGTTAGACCTCCTTGGCATCCCTCTGCACACAAAGCCTGACAAACCATCAGTCGTGCTTGAAAAGTGTTCCGACTTTTGATTCAGTTCCTTAATATGGAGCGTGCTTCTATGCAAACTTATGTTATAAGTGGATTGAAAGTTCAGAATCTAAAGAGATGAGGGATATGAACGTTAGGTGAGTTTTCAGTCCACTTCAGCTGGTTATTGGCTTCGGTTTGAAAAATGTCCAGCCGAGATTGTAGCTCATACTGGAAGTTTGACTCTTTTCCAGATCAGACTCCCAACACTGATAAAGCTTTAACAAAACCCTTTCGAATGTGTCAAGCATCAGCACTTTTGGGCTACGGTTTTCATTTTACACCTCCAACACGGCTGTCTGTGAAAATTAAATCTCAGCATATGTGAATTCCTACCGAGCATCTTTTATGCAATGGCACCTTTAAAAGAGAAAATAAATACACTTAAATGGGTGTTTACAGATCATTGTCCTTGATTTTGACCTCCTGTTACACCACCATATGCCAGATAATGATGACAATTTAGCGTTATGGCAGGCAAAGCAGATTTACGTTGGTATATGAATCAGTTAGGCCTTGGAGTTGTCTAGAGTCGCAACAATGAGTTATGGACTGAAATGGCTTCATGTGCGTGCTGTCTATATTTTAACCTATGTGTGAGTATGTAAATACAACAGGGCGATAACTCTGTGTGGTACCTTTAATATTTGCATGATGGGTGCAAACACAGCGACAGAGAAAATCCTTGATGAGCCTGTCAACACAGAGCATTAGGTGCTGGAAACAGCAGTTGTGATAAATTAAGCAACCTTCACTGAGTTTTCACCTGTTTACTTCTCACACTCGCACTGAGATCAAAATACTGTCGTCTTTAAAATGATTTTGTATCACACAAGACAATAAAGAAAAGAGTGAACGTTGGTAAAAGAGAAGTCACACTCCTGACAACTGAAAAAAGTGTAAAATGATGAGCAGAATTTTTTAGAGGAAAATTTTATAAATGGCAAAGAAAAAAGCGAAAGGTAAAAGCCAACATATATTAACTTTCTTTTATCAAGCTCATTATATATATATATATATATATATATATATATATATATATATATATATATATATATATAGATATATAGATATATATATATAATATGACAACTCTAGACTATTATTTTGAAGAGCACCTGTGAGCCTAAGTTCTACTTTAGGTTTTAAGGCCTGAAATATTTAATTCAACGCAATGTTTTACTAAACATTGGGTTTAACAAATTCTAATCAGTGATGAATTCAGTGACAATTGTTACAATTATAAAAGCTGTTCCATATTTGTCATCTACTGTACTATATTTGCTTCATGCCCAACATGTCCTCTGTTCTGCTCTCCAAATAATTCTGTTTTAGACTCCTTCTCAAACGTTTCCTCCTAGCACAACTAATATAATCTTAGAATTTTACAGTACTTTTCTGATTGTAATTAATATCAACACAATACGGTGACCAGACATCCCCGATTTCCAGGGACAGTCCCCGTTTTGGATGACATGTCCCCGGCAAAAGCTGTCCCCGGAAATTTCAATGCATCATGATGGAGTAAAAAAAGTTTAGCGGAGCAAGAGGTATTTACCCGGTTCTACCACTCTCCCAACGTAATAGACGAGCTGAGCTGAACGATCCTCCCCTGTCCCGTCGGTGTATTTTTGTGTTTGTCAGATGTTTCTTGGGGATCCTATCACTGTTTAGCATCAGTGTTGGCCAAAGGAAATTATAATTGTCTTAGCTCATTAATTATATATTTTTTCCCAAAAACAGTTACCAGTGTTGTTTTTTTGTTCTTTTTTTTTTTCAAAACGTACAGCCAAACTGCAGCCAATGAAAATTCAGTCTACTATTGGGTTATCTGTAGAACCGATGCAAAATGTGTTGCTGTTAAATGAGAAATCACGTATATTGCAACATTAATTGTATGCCTTTTCTTACACCCCTACCTTTTTTCAGGTTGGTTAAACACTGCTGAGAAACATCTTAGTGCACGTCTCCTCATTTATCCCAATGTTTTAATGCACTTTTTTCTTACATTGTAGATGGATCAGTGCACCAAAAGTCATGTCAGACTCCAGTGGAGGTCTGATGCTCATTCATAAGCATAAGTGTAACAAGATCCCATGGCACGAGATAATGAAATAACCAAACATCACAATATGTCTTGCCAGTATGCAGTGCCTTGGTCTTTTGGGGCAGAAGGCCATAATGCTTATGAAAGCACTGAAGAAGCCTCCTATACTTTTAAATTCTTTGTGTGGTCGAATTTACAACATTTTCACAAACAACCCAGTAGAAAACAAAAAGAAACGTTGGCCGAGTTTTGTGAGAAAGGTGCAAACTATTCAAGAATACTCCAAGAATACAGCAAGTCGCCATCTGCTAACAGATGGAGTGAATTTTTTTCCAAATGAAACAAAACATCTCCTTTGCTTGCAACAATATAACAAAATTCACTCCATACTAACGTTAATGACACTAATGTCAGCTTCGGAGCTTAACGCTAAAGACCAAAATAAAGCACAAATTTACACTTTTTATTGCATTAGGAATGTGTTTTACCATCTGATCATATCTGGATAGTTAGACAGAAATAAAATAGGAACATTGTGATCAAGACAAGCAGATAATGCTTGACATGTGGATTAATTGAACCTGGACTGAATTATTTTTACACTGATTGCAGTTTCTGTAGATCACAGGTTTTGATTATAGAATCTGCTGGCTGCAGGAATATTAACTGCATTTTACTCTAACATGCACAGCAACACTTGCACATCATTTATATTCCACCCAAACTAAACTTCAGTATTCTTCTCTTTCAGTCTACATCTGCTTCTGCCTCTTTTGCATCAGGTCTACTGATTCAGCGGTTTTATTCAACTAATAACAGAACGAGAGTTACATTAATTTCAGCTGGCTCTGCAGCATTGGTACATCCGACAAACATCCATAAGTCTCAGGCAAACTGAGGCACAGAACAGTGTTTCTGGATGTTCAGAGCGAAGCCAGACATCAAACATCCTTGGGCGGCTGCACCTTTTCCTTTCACATTCGGAGCCTAGCAGCAATCACATCCCAACGCTACTGAAACGTCACATGAGAGTGTTTAGGGCGTTATTTTTGGATGTAAGTGTAGTAGATTTGTTCTTGCTGAACTAGGCCGCAAACCTCCTGGTTTGTTGTGCTCACTGAGAGCTCAAACATTAAATGAGATGATCTAAACACGCATTGGGATAGGGAACTAAAGATACAGAGGGCAAAGAGCTCCACCTTTAGGAAGCATTTCTTCCCTGACTGTGTCAATCCATGTGTATTCTAAATAGGGCACGCTAACAGGACCAGCATTCACAAATCCCAAAAGGAAATCCTAAATAATGCAAGAAGAAGCTTGAAGTGACTAACACCAGTCTGTGTTGACACTTTTTGAATATGCTGTGACTTGATCGCAGACGTCCACTCAGTCTCTCTTTCCCCAGTCATGCATAAACTCCACAACAAGAGCCGCGCGTGCACACACACACACACACACACACGCCGCCCCTCTGATGGGACATGTGTCAGATTTCAGCCTCTCTGTCGGGACATGTGTCGTATCTTGCCTGCAGCAGCATATGGCTGCTGACTGGCTGGCCTCATACAGTAGACTGAGTTCCAGGAGCCAATAAATACTCTTCCACCAAGAGACACAGGATGCACATTTCCAGATTTCATCAAAAAGCAGAAAAAAATAGCTATTTTCAAAATATCTTAATGGTTATCAGACTTTAACTGAAGTAAAATGACAATAAATTTGAGTTTCATCTATATTACATTTCCATCTTAAACATCTGGGTTTGAGCCATGGATGAAAATTAACGCCTTCTGTTGGACAAATGCGGGTAAATTAATGAAGTGGCAGGTAGATTTCATCAACACATAAGCCACCACAGTGGATCTGCAATTCAAACAGCATTTGTTTTTTGTGTGGCTCTAGCACTCTTTTTTGACAGTTTCTAAACAAGAAATGGGGGAAGAAAGAAGGGGAATGACAAAGAACAAAGGTCACCAGCTTGGGAGTCAAACCCATGACAATCATGTTGAGGTCGGTTCTCCATACAGGCACTGCATTTTTCTGTGCCACTGCCGGTTTCTAAAGCAGCCTGATAGGAAGAACAGGAGGAACTGTTTAATGTGGCGTTACAGTGAGCAAAAATCACCACACTGTTTCAGTAAGTTTTATATTTTTATTAAACGTTTATGGATGTTTTCTGACAACTGACTAAAGTTTCATACAATGTATTAATGTCCACCATAAGCAAATGTGCTGATGAAACCCCAATAAATAATACCTGTTGCTACTCTTAGCTATTTTGTTTTGTTAAAGCCCCATTATGTAACTTTTGACACACATATTAGCCTCATTTGAAATAAATTATTAAATTTTCCATGTCAATATACAGCACTCAGCATGTATTGATGGTCTGTGCGGGCTGCCCTTCTCAAAAACCCAGCTATGTTACTTGAGAGGTGCAGATCTGGCACTTAGAAAGTCATATGACCCAGAGCACCCTATCAATAGAGCTACCATATGCTAGTGGCCTACAGGGGCGCTAAACCTGGAACTTTCAGGTCTAGGCCCCCTAGTTGTCATAAGTTACGTACTGTCGCTTTAAGGGACTTTTACCTCCCATATTATCATAAACATCAGCTGGCCCAAAGGAAGATCAGAGCTACGATATACTGATATAAGGTGTGAAACACTGTATAATAAACAATATACAAACTGATATTTTCATGTGATATTTTACCACTTTATGATTATTTATCTTCATAGTGCAACAAAAATGCAAAACTAATAGGGCGAATTGATTTGCAGTAATTAAGTACATGGGTATGAAGTGTATGAAAACATTAGCCTGTGGTACATTTTGTAAAATGAGAAAAGTTTTGACTTGTTACTTTTAGATTTAATGACTTCATTTCAAACAAACTTGGTCACCTGACACAAAGATCACAACACTGGCTGTCAGAAATGTACTTTTTTATTTTTTTTTTTACAGATATTTAACCCACATGTCTGAATCTAATCTGAGCACATTTAAACTCTCCTTGCAGCAAAGACGGCTGTTGACTTCCCTTTTAGAAAAACTGGCCTTATTTCAAGTCTTTTTAGCGGTTTTTGACAGCAAACAGTTTGAATAGTTGGGAAGAAGCATCTCTCCACCCCCACACACAGCGCACACACAAACTTCTGCCTGACCTTGCAGAAAAAAAAAAAAGGCTGTCTCCCTCCACCCTGGTTTGTCAACTCATCTTCCTGAATGACGGCTTCATTATCCCAGACTCCCGCTCGAAAAACCAAGCTGTGGCTCCCGGGAGCAACTTCCGCATGAGTGAAAGTTTGAAAGTGAAGCGAGTTTGCAGACCTCGGGATGCCACTGCGCTCTCAGATAAAACAGCAGCGCCTGGAGCCTGAGCAGGAGGAGAGTTATGAGGACGGTGCTGCCAGCAACGTGACAATAATATCCCGACTTCACACATCCGTGATGGGCGCACTGATGCACGAATGTACCGCTGCAAGTGGTGTCTGAGAGCGAGCGAGCCGACACAACAACACACAGGCAGATCTGAGTGAACGACAGACTCTCAACCTTGGATATCCTCTCCATCTCTTCACATTGAAGCCCTGGAGGATATAAATAATACTTTTGTGTCTCTGTGTGAGTGTGTGTGTGTGTGTGTGTGTGTGTGTGTGTGTGGGTGGGTGGGTGTGTGTCTGTGTGTGGGTGGGTGATGATGTGAGGAGGTGTCCTGAGTTACACTGTCAGCTATCCAGAGACAGAGTGACAGCTGATGTGTTTACACTGCAGAATAATGACTCCAGTGTCTGAGGAATGACCCTTGATCCCCCCGCAACAAGAACCAATCCACAACTGTTGTGAATTCGGATTCTATTAATTCTTAAACGATTCCCATGATGACTGTGGTTTCTTCTTGTTCCACGTAAAACATCCAACATATCAACAAGGATCACCAATTATGTTACATGGATTTTTTTCTTTTTTAAATATACATGTTATGGACAGGGGTGACATTACACTGTGTTTGAGAAGTGGCTGATTAAAAAAAAAATAATAAAGCACAGATCTGACAACAAGTCTTTAGTATTTTATGCTAGTTAGTAGTACATTAGGGAAATCCAGCATCAGTAAAGCAGCAGTCTGTTTGTATTGCCAAGAATGTAGATTCTTAACTTAGTAAGATTTCCCAAAAAATGCCACCATTTCCAAACCCAGCCTATTGTACTACAAACACAGGTTGAACGCTTTAAAGAAGAAGTGAGAAACCTTTCTGAAAATCGTTCAGCCTTGTTATTGGCTTAAAGTCTTGGTCTCTCTTATTGCCATGCAGACTGAATGAACTGCAGAAAGTCATGCCGTGTCCATGCAACAGCTAACATATACTGTTAGTTTGCAGAACCTGAATGAAGAGGCCTGAAATATAATGGCCTACTAAATATTACAACCGATAAGTCATTTGTGATGGAAATACCGCACACACTGATGTGGCACTGACGCCTGCATTCCAAAATATCCTGCAGCTCTGCGTGACATGCCATTGAAAATAGAGGTTCTTTAAAAAAAGCTTGTTCCATCCATTTACTTCTGACTTCCTTTTCAATGCATCATCGACAACCTGGCTGTGCTTCTGTGTGGTGTGTTTACTGTTTACAAAGAGATCTGTTTTTTTTTTTAACTTTCCAACCTGTCAGTAATCAGGTCAGAGCCAATCAAGCTGGAGATTGTTGCCTCCCAGTCACTTGCCAATTTTCTGCTCCACCTCAACATTACTTCACACAACACTTCAGTGTTCACTAATTGATATATTTTAATTTCATATTAAACATATATAGTTAAATAACATTGTGTTTTCCTATGAAATTTAAGAAATAGTTTATCAAATGTGGGATGGGATAGCTAGAAAAAGGGGTGTAGGTATTTCATGCACATCATTTTAAACGGCTGCCCCAGCTTCCGCCTGGAGCACACCCCATTATATGCCTCTGATCTGTTAGTTCCCTCCACGGCAGATTCTTAAATATCAGTTATCTTTCTTAAAATTTCCATCATAAACTAAATAAATAAATGTATTCTTCCTGAAGCCAGAGAGACTTCTGCGGATGTGTGCAAATCAATTTCCAGAGATTCAGAATACACAATATCAAATCAACAGGAATGTTTTTTATCTGATTGCTAAAGTTTGGTTAAGTATACACATTTGCTTTTACAACACTTACTGAAACATTAGTAATGGTTGAGCTGAGCTCCAAAAAGGTACAATTATCTTCCCACTCCACCCAAAACCACAGTCTTCTCGGCTGCTTTACCAGATGAGAAGCCACAGCAAACAAAACTGCAACTCCCTTTACAATTGTAGGTCACACATAAACCTTCGCCTTCAGCAAAGAATTTCATATCCACACTGTGAAAATGGTGCATTGTGGAGAACAAACCAGCTGGTAATCAGTTGAACTATGAGATTTAATAAAAGAACCGTAACAGGGCTCAAGGCACAAAGGAATCTCAAAGGAGGCAGAGAGACCCCTGAACCACACTACTTCACAAGAGTCACAATCTTTGTTTAGTTTTCCTCCTGATTAGAACCAGGACCACTTAAAACACCTGACCTAACACTAAGTCTTATTGAAAACTTCACTTAATAAAGTGTAAAACTTGAAATGACTCCAACAGGCTGGTCTGAGGCCCAGCTTGCTGGATATTATACTGGGGAAGCCAACCCAGTGATGTACAAATGACCAAAGAAGTTTACATGTATGGACATCTGAACTCCTTCACACATGTTTTAGTTTTAATTTGTCGTTTCACTGACTGGAATTAACAGAGCCAAGGAATTTCTCCTTCGGAGACCACAGTGAAATTAATAATTTAGTTTTTCTACCATTTGTTATTTTTACAAGGCCTGGATTTGCATCTCAGTTTAGCATCTCTTTGAACATTGGTTTGTCTGAATTGTGTAATAACACTTCAGCCTTGTTTTGTGTTAAAACATTTCATGACAGCAAAATAAATTAATCTTAAAGCAGATTAGAATAATAAACTTTAATCATTTGAAAAAGATGCCGCATTTCACCACTCGCTCCATTTTTAACTCAGTTTTTTCTTTTCTCATTAGTCTGCACAGAAACTTATTAATTCCAATTTTGTGACATTAGGCAGAAGCCAGGTTTTTATGGCTGCTCAGATTGGAAAATTCGACAAAATTGTTTCTTCTGCTATTATGAAGCAGCATGAGTTTTCAACACTTCAGACGTCTACATGAACGATTTCTGTGACCAAAGCATTAAACCGCTTACACCATCCTTTGGAGAGAACTCAAACTGGGTGGAACATCACTGTAAAAGCAGCCTTGCTGCAAATTGACAAGTGGTTGTTGTCACTAGGAGGAGCTACTTCATTTCACAGTAAGAACCATCCATAAAAAGGAGTCCAGACCCGGCTATGGAGTTAATTTATTCTAGGTTTGAAGAAGGACAGAGAACAAGGACGAAAGAACCAAGTCAGACCCAATCCAGCAGCGATGGCAGAGCTGGTGTTTCCCCATTTTGCAATAACACTTTGGGCCGTTAAATTGCAGTTATTTAGCCCTTATCTTCTCTACCACACTATATTTCCTAAAAGAATAAATGAACCATCAGTAACGCAACATAGATTAAATGCCCATTATCACAGATTTTTATTTTCTTATAATCACTTAAGCTTTTAATTTCAGTAACATTTGATTGGTTTGAATTTTTATGTCCCATCTATTTAACACCATTAAAGAATGTTCAACGGCCATCAACTATTTTTCACACATGTATAAATAAATCACTCACACATATTTAAATTGCAACTGTCATTTGATTTCTTCCTTGTGAATTAGCATTCTTAATGGAAAGAGATCCCTCCTCCGAGCATGTTCGCATTTAAATGAACCTTTTAATAAATTCCCAAAACGGATAACCTCCTAAAAAACTAAATATGCTACTTAAGCACAGGTACACTGGTAACAGGGTACAGGAATAAACCCCAATCCTGTTGGTTTGTTGAACCACTGAAACCTTTCTGCAACAGCAAGCTGAAATGATCTAAAGGGTAAATACTTCCAAAAGTAGCTCAAACTGCGCTGAGACTCAAGCACTTAACAGCCAAAGGAAAACTTACACTGCTGAGAAGTGAGAAGTTTTAGATTGACTTCTTCATAATGATATGTTTTTGCTCCTCGGTGGCGGAGCAACCGGAAATTTAGCTTTCATTTTGCAGTTTCAACCGTTTGGTTGATGCTGCTTCCCAAAAAGTGACTTGGAACGAGTGCAGCGGCAAAAGTTCCTCTACTTCCTCAGAGAACATTTCAAATAGCAGCGCTCCTGAGATTATCATTCAGGGGAAAAAAAAGAAGCAGAAGAGATAGTAAAGCACGAGATGTGAGAGCTTTAGAGTGAGTTAGAGTGAGATGATGGGTAGGATACACACACTGAGCCAAACAGCTGGTGCAGGGAACGCAAATAAAGGGTTTTTACTTCTACTTTTAGGAGGGCCTTATATTTATTATAAAAAAAATATCTACCAGGGATAAACCTCTACAAGTAAGGAGGACCTCATTTGTGTGAATGGATCAGGGACATAATAAAATCACGAGATGCCACTAAATCCAGCTCATCTATCGATCAGTTTTAGTTCTGAATCTTGAATATCTCTCCTATTAGACAATGGGTCATATCATTTACATAAAATTTGTGATTAACATGTGTTAATAATGAAGTATATCTGCAGCCAGTGCTGGCTTTGAAGATGAATATGGGTCCAGCACAAAGCAATGTGTTTTTTTGTCGAGCAGACAGATGACTGTTTGTTTGTGGAAACGAGACCAATGGAGCAGAAAAACATGTCACATCAGCTCACTTTCACTATGAAACATCTGTGCGCATCTTTTACAGCAGATTCATGTGAGTGTGAAGAAAACTTGCTGTAATGTAAATGTTTTCAGCCAAATCTGAACAACAGTGCACCACCCCGACTCCTGTTCTAGAAGATAAGATTTCATTTGTGTTACGTTGCATCGCCTCCTAATTGCACCAGTGGATGATATTTCCATTTGTGGAGTAAATGGAGTTTGGTTTTCCAATTAGAAGCTGTTAATAGAACTCCACAGCTAAATCAGGGGACGTAAATGGGTTTTTTGTGAGGCAAAGTATGTTTAAGGTGTCATCACAGCACCTCTGCATCAATTTGTCATGCATTAGGTGCTTTTTCAGCCTGGTAACACAATGGACAAGACACAAAAGAAATACTTGTACATTTTGAAGTGTTCGTAAAAGCAGATGCCGTTATCAAACTCGCCTGATCTGGTTCACGTGGAGACAAAAGCATGTTCCATTTCCCATCTGGTGAGAGGAAGAGTGCACAATGGAAAACTGGTGCCAATATTAGACAAAGGTTGGTGGGTTTAAAGGTCCACAAAAGGATGAGAAAAAAATGTCATTATTCTCTAAACATTTACTTTAAAAGTATTGGATTCGAGTTCTGGAGGGGATCACCTTGTCTATTGGTTGTCATGCCACATGGCAATCATTCTGAAGCGCTCACGTAATGCCAGTGTTTGTGTAATGTTTTTTTTTTTTGTATCCTTTTTGATCCTTTGTATATATGAAGATTCACTGTATATAACTGAATGCACCTTCCCTACTCTGCACCTTCTTGTATGAACCGATGTGGCAAGTGAATTTCTCCATTGTGAGATCAATAAAGCCTATCTAATCTTATCTTATCTTACTTCATAGTAATAATAGTAATATCATCTTTATTGTCATTGAAACTTACATTGAAACATACATTACAAGGAAATTTGTTGTCTGCTTTTAACCCATCACCCTTGGGGAGCAGTGGGCTGCCATGTGCGGCGCCCAGGGAGCAATCTGGGGTTAAGGGTCTTGCTCAGGGACCCAGAGTGCAGGCGCTGGGGATCGAACCGGGTACTTGCATCCTTCTCTGAGTGTTAGCGCACTGCTCTAACCACTCGGCCACGACCCCCCCAAGTGGTGCAAGTTCCTTGTTAGTTTTCGCTTGCTGGCTGCACACACGCACTTCTAGCGTTAATGCATCCGGTTAGCTTAACGGTTAGCTTCGGTGTTAGCTGTCCATTGTAGCGGTGCTGCTCTCACAGTATACTTTAAACTTGGCTGAGAGTTGCAAGAAGCAAACTGTCTTACAAGTTTATGAGAACAACAGGAAGGCCTTGAAAGAAAGAAATGAGACCACAGTGGATATAGGAGATTTTTTTTTCCTTTGTTGACTCGGAGGATCACTTGGACTCAATGGGATGCTGAAAAATAAAATCCCCTGTCACATTCAGCTTTAGATATGACAAATAAATGTTTTCAACCCAAAATGGTAGTTAAAACTTTATAACTTCACCCACTATTAAAAACACCCTTTTTCCACCGTAAAAACAGCAACCTGGGCAGCAGAGTAGTGCAGTGGACGTTTTGCTCTTGCCTCACATCAAGAAGGTCCAAGGTTCAAACTCTGGCTGAGTTAACATTCCTTCCTGTCCATGCAAGCCTTTCTTTCAATCGTTTCTAAAACATTATTGAAGAAAAACATTGCCTGTAGGATTTTAGTCTTTGAGTGTACGGCTCTTTGATAGCAAGTGATGAACTGGCAGCATATCAAACTCTCATCCACTGACCACTAAATATTGGCAGCGCCTCTCTCTCTCATGTTTCCTTTAGACTAAGAATGTCCGCAACATTGACTCAAATCATTCTAGCATAAGCGTTGGCTAATAAATTATGCGGCACAGGATAAAGAAAACTGCTCAGCATGCAGCGCAGCATGTATTTGATCCAGTCAGGAGTCTGCTCAATATTCCATGGGGTTAAGCAGTGGCATCGGGCAAACCTCCGAAACTTCGATAGTCTGTAGTATCACATCAGAAGAGATACCCCTATAGTTGGCAGCAAACTTTTTTACCGGCTTGGGTTATCCTGAGCTGAATGCGTCAACAAGAAGGGCTGCACCAAATGTTAAATACAATAAAACTGTAACATAATCATTTTGACTGTATTGCTGGATACTAGTCTCTCTTTACAGTTTCCTCAAAAGCAGTTATGTCCAAAAACAGTTCTCAAGGAGCAGTGCCCTGCATGTTTTTAACATTATACTGATTCTACAACACATTTGAACCACAAGAATGGGTCATCAACAGGCTCCGGCAAAACTGTAAGACATGCAGAAAAGCATACTCAGCCATCTAATTAAGCTATGTTGCAGCAGGGGATGCATCTAAAACACACGGGACCCTGGCTATTGAGCTCAGTGGTTGGATTTCTCTGATCTAATCTAAAACGTTCTGCTTTACCCTTTCCTTCGGAGCTAGCTGAATTAACCCGTGTAGGTCTTTCATTACTGTCTGAAGAAATACCAGAAGGTGCCAAAGGAACTGTTTTCATTTGCTGCTTTAAAATAGCTAGCAAACTGCAGAAATGTCAACTACCCCAGCTGGTATGTTCCCTCACAATATCTTATGTAGACTATATAAGGTGTATGGCGTGTACAAAGATCAGGAATGGCTGCAGCCAGATTTTCCGATACATATCTCAACAAGGCTTTAGTCAGGACCCTGAGCCAATAACTGTCATCCGATGTGGACAGTCCTACTGAAGATGTCTACCGTGATTCTCATTGTTGTGTACCTATTTGGGCATAAATTAATCCTTTGCTGTTGTTCTTAAAGGGGACATATCATAGCTTTTGAATTCTTTTCACATTTAAATAATTCAGTTGTGGTCTATATAAGGTAGAACCTGCAATCGTTTGGCCTGAATTCCTTGTTATTTTGCCCTACAGCTTCTTTTGCCTGTGTGCAGAAGTTTGTCTTTTTGGTTCACACCATGCCACCCTCCAGGTCGCTAAGTGTTCCACTCCATTCCATTTGGCAATTTTTGTAGTGTTCTGGGGGACGATGTTATCAATTGTGTGGGTTAATAAACCCAACAACAGAATATTTTTACTTGTTCACTTGTAACTTCAGCATCCTGGAGCATGGACTAAAAAACAAAAATGACAGATTTGCAAAATTGGTAAGTCTGAAGTCAAGGAGCTTGTTTAGCAGCTCCACAGTAAATACTGTGAGGAAATTGTTAAAAACAAAAACATTATTAAAAACGGAGAAAGCTGAACAGCTTGAAAAATATGACCCAAACAGAATATAAATGATTTACGGAAGACCTACAAAGACTACATTCAACTCTGCATTCCTAGAGACTCCAAGTGCACAACTAAAATGTATTCAAGGACAAAAAAATTGGATTTTCCACGATATGTACCCTTTAAAGCACAGAGCCAAAAAGAACATTAAAGGAGCAATAAGTAATATTGACACCTAGTGTTGCAAATCGGAATGAAACATACACAATGCCTTCATGGAGAACAGCCATTTTTCAACAGTGTGAAACCCACTGAATGTTTACTTACATAGGATGGATATATGATGTTCTATTCTGTTTTATTTCTGGTCCGCTTCCCTTACTGGCTTCCATGTTTGCAGGCTGCTTCTCTGTTGTCAAGATAAAATACCAAATGCTGCGCTCTGTGTTTGGATACCCTGGGACTTATCATATGATTGGGCCAGGAACTAGGAAATAAACACGGGCTACACACTGCACCGAAGTAGTTCCGGACCGTACCTCCAGGTTTGAAAGGAGAACAATGTGACTAAGACATTGTTGATGGAGAGGACTGATTGCTTATGGGGAATGTTACTTCCATCCCAGGTGACAAAGGAGAATGATTTAGGTTAATTTTGCAGTGCATTTCATACTTATTGCTCCTTAAAGTACAATCAGTTATTTTCTTACAGTGTTTTGTACAATGCAGTACATAGTGACATTTGGGAATCATTTGGGGAATGTTTCACAAAACAGTCTTATTTTTGATTTTCCACGTGGTAAAGGACAGACAAAAAAATAAATGAGAAGAGCAATTTTTCCTCAGTCAAGCAAAGTTTACAATTTGAGTGGAAAAGTTAAGATTAATAAACGGACAAAATACTGACTGTGTACAACTTTTTGAGAATAGGTTAAGAACAACAGTGATGTGGGAATACAATCATTTCAAAATGGATGAGCTGGGTGTCTATCAAAATCTGTGGGATAATAAAGCTACTCTGCTTTTTTTGGAATAATTCAGAACTTTACTAGCAACTGAGTAAATGAGTTTTTAAAAATCAGAATCAAATGTTTTCTGTAAAAAATCTCAGGTCAGCCTCTCTATTGTTTCTGTGTGGACTGATGTTATCAAATCAAAAAGGGAATGCAATATGATGCAACGTAGAGGTTATACATGACTGAAAGGGTAGTAAATAGATGAGTGATCTAGGTGTATAACTCTGCTACCAAACTGAATTATCCCTTCCTGGATGTCCTACTTTTCTGTTTGCTTCTTTATCCGATACTTTGGATAACTTCACTTTCCTTCATTAAGTCAGATGACAGCATTGAGATGACCGTACCGTTGAGGCTCCATCACTGTTGATTCACAGTGTTAATACTTCTAAGTCAGTGTCTGCCATCACGTTTCTGCCCGCTGACTCTAAAAGCCGAGCTGCTTCAGGCTGCAAGATTAAAGTATGATTTCTGTGGGAGGATAAATATAGTCAGGGCCTCAGGGGACAGCTCAACACAAAGAGCCACTCGTTCAGGCAATAGGATTTACAATTACACAGAGGACTGAGAAGAAAAGATGGCTGTGCAACAAAAGAGTTTTAATTTTCAGTGTAAATTGAAGATCAACAAAAAAGAAAAAAAAGTCTCATTTAAGAAGGTTTTAAGACAACAAAAATTTTTTTTCAGTACTACTTTGAGGATCCGTCAAGCTTCGGGTTCATTCAGCCCCCCACTGCATTAAAAATACATACAAACTTGTTTAGTAAGAGGCTTCTATTGTACATGTCAACAGGAGTAAACATTAGGTAGCTGTAAAAAAAAAAAAGAAGTATTATTCAATGCTTGGACCAAACAAAAGAAGCAACGCAGGTGGCGGCAGTCAATTTCGTCTTGTGTGTTGGTGAACAAAAGCAGACATCAGGTAATTTCTATAGAGAGGTAACAAAAATACACTTATTCAACAAGAATGGAATGTGAGATTTGTCTTAACATTTGCTTTTTTATACAACGGAATAATGCCTGATGAATGAAATAGTTGCAATCATCATAGATGTTTTTAATTATACTTGTGCATGTTGTTTAGTAAAGAGAATCAACTGCTGCAATGTTGAGCACATTAGTGCATCTGAAATAGCATTCCGTTATTTAGACTCACCAAAAGCATGTTTCACAAGCAAGACATGGGAAATCTGAGTTCTGCCTCAGCTCTGAGATCAGGGCTGAGTTCTGCCACTGATGAAGTCAATGCATGACTTTATCAATGTGATTTTATATCAGAGCGGTCCAATTAAATAAAAATAATAACAGGAAAAGTGTTGATTCAAGTGATAAACTTATGAAGAGGTTTATAGCAGGGTTAGGTTATAGAACAATATTCCAGACTGTGACCATCTCATAGACCACTGTTCATTCCATCACCAGAAAAGAGAAAGATTAAGGCACAGCTGCAAACCTACCACGACATGGCTGTCCACCAACTGATATGGCAAAGACAGCATTAATTAAAGAACTAGCCGAGACGCCCTCTGTAAATCTGGAGTATCTGCATAGACCCAAAGCTCAGGTGGGATATTATTTTTGACAAGGCAATCATTCCACAAATCTGGCATTTTATGGAAGAGTGGCAAGAAGAAAGCCGAAAGAAGCCCTTTTTGAGTTTGCTACAAGGTATGCAGAGGCAGTGGTGGGCACATAAAGTTTGCTTTGCACCATAAAGATTGCTTCGCAAACTCGTGTTCCGCAAACAAAAATATTAGCTTTGCTACTGCTAAACCAATGATAAATAAGCAAATTTGAGGAAGCTAACGCTAGCTGCGAACCATCAGCAGTCAGTCAGTTTGCATCAAACGTCTTCAAGCAGAAGGTGCTGTATGCACACATGCAGCACATGATGAACGTGCTGCATGTTTGAGGAGCTTGCTGTTTTAGAATAAATTATTTTATACCTTTACATACACACGGCAGTGAAATCTTAGGGAAATAATATTTTATCCCTCTATGCCCAGACTGCTGCATTGAGAAAAAAAAAAAAACCTGTGAGTCGAGAAGCCACTTAAGCGTTGTCAGTTATTGCGAGAGAAACAAGCAACCACCTCTGTTATCTCTAACTTGTAAACAATATGAACAACCAAGCCCAAAGTTGCTGACAATACGTTGACCTGGCAACACTGCTGAAAGCCTGGAACACAGTGTGAGTATTTCTGGAGGCCCCTTTTCCCCTCTGGCATCGATCTTTAACAAACGTGCAATAAATCATGACTTTTTGGGTTACTTATTGTTTTAACATCAATGATTTCATATATTTAATCTACATTGGCTTTGATATGAAAAGGCAAAAATAAAAATCAATTTCATAATTTGTGTGTAGTAACAAGTTTTTCTTATTTTTAACATGGTAGTTAAAGGTCCCTTCAGGATTGCCATAGGTCAGCCAGGCAGTAAGCCGGCAGGTGTTTTGTACAGAAGTGTTGGAAAAAAAAATCAAAGGGTCCCGCTGACCCATGCAGCGTCCCAAAAGCCCAGGTCCGAGTCCAGTCTACTTCCACCTCATGCTGTGTGGGTGACAAACCTAGAAAGCTCAGTTACACTACTAATTAAATGGATTAGGATCACATAGTGGCACACTGTTTACAGTAAAAAAATTCAGATACCGGCACCTCTGTTTTTGAGCTATGGGAGCTGACAAATGGGAGCCGACCACATCATAACATGAAGAAGAAAGGTGAGAGGAAAACAACACAGCTATCAACAATGATTTTTTTTTTTGTGAAGCCATGACCGCTACTGCTTAGAGAAGTCTGTGCGGATGTGTCCTGAGAGCCAGGACAGTGACATAAATGGCGGTTGTGTGAAGGTTATCGTACATACACTTATCAAAACCTAACAAAGTGGATGATAACCGGCCTGCAAACAATTTCTAAACTTAGCATGAACAATAATGAGATGAACAAAAAGGAAGCTCTGCAATTATCTATCTTCTTATGAGCGTGACTGCGTAGAGGACATGACAAATGTGGAACAATGTGCTCTGGTCAGATGAGGAAAAAATTGAAAAGCTTTAACCTAAATGCAAAATGATTTGGTTTGTAGAAAACCAAAAAATGCAAATCCCCTGAACACATTATCCCCAGCATGAAACATGGTGGTGGCAACATAATAATGTGGGGATATTTTTTATTTTGCAGGGATATGGATTGGTAAGAATTTACATGAAGAGGATTGGAGGCAATATATGAGAGTCCTGGAGGAAAACCTGATACAGCTTAGCTGCAAAAGACTTGAGGTTTGGGTCAAAGGTCACCTTTCTACAAGACAAGGACCCGAAACATACAGTTGGAGCTACAATTGAATGGTTTAGATCAAAACATATCCATGTGCTATAATGGCCCAGTCAAACTTCAGACCTAAATCTAATTGGTAACCCAAAATTAGTAGTCGGAAATGATCCAACTGAGGACCACAGCCTCAGAATTGCAGGTAATAATTCACACCTTGACTTGTTTAAACTCCTGGATCAGCACTTTTGTATTTTTTTGTGTGTGCGCCGCTCTTTCTCCAACCCTCAGTCTGTTGTGGCAGATGGCTGTTCACGCTGAGCCTGGTTCTGTGGGAGGTTTCTTCCTGTTAAAGAGAAGTGTTCCTCTCCACTGTCGCTTCTCCCACATAACAACTCTTTGATTTCCTCTTCCCCTCAGGTTAAGAGTCTGGGTGTCATCCTCAACTGCCCACTGTCTTTCAGGTTCCACATCAGTAACGTCCCTCGATCTGCCCATTTTCACCTTTGCAGTATTAACCATTTCCATCTCTCTCTCTCACCCCTTATTCCACTGCCATTCATGTCGAGTCTTGTGGTTGTCTGCTGAAATTCGCTTCTTTTTTTGGTCTCTCCAATAAAACCCTTCTCAAACTACAGAGGGTTCAGAACTTCGGAACCCTCGTTTCATCACCCAAACCCCTTCCTACGATCACATCACTGTCCTGCAGCAGCTTCACTGGCTCCATTAAAAATGTCGCATCATCTTGAAAATTCTTCTACTCACATTTAAAGCCATTTACAATCTTGCACCTCCATTTTTATCCAACCTTCTACGGGTCTCCATCCGCTCCCTTAGAGCAGCCTCCTCCCTCGTCCTCCCTGTTCCATTTGCCAATCTTACCACCATGGTCTGAAAACACATCTCTTTATATTTGGCCATCCCTCTTAACCCATCCTGGGGTATACCTTTAACCTGTAAATGTTTGATTTTATTGTATATTGTGTTTTAGCTGTAAAGCATCCTTGAGTGTTCTGAAGGGCGCTTCTAAATAAAATGTATTCTATTTTTTGTTACGACTACAAACATGCTAGGTATGAGGAGGTCAACAACACAATGCAAGCGACTATTCCCTGATGCTTTGTGCTCCACCAGGAGGAGTGAATACTGCAAGTCAATCACTCGATGCAATCTGCTTGGTTTCCTTAGAAAACATTTTAACCAATCTGTCTGTTTGAGTTGATAGAATTGACTTTGTTAGGTTCCATGAGATGACGTGTCGTGAATTGCCGTTATATAAACTAAGTCATCTGTGCTGAGAGCTCAGGCAAAAGACGGCTCAACAGAGCTATCACTCTATGGGTCTGGCTACTGTACTAAAAGAAACTTACTTTCTTATAGGATGTTAATCATTATCATCCTATAAGATGTAGTTATTGTATGAAACTACAGAAATCTATAGTTATATGTAATATCTAGCAAGGATTACTCTTTTTTTCTCCTATATTAATAATGTAATAAATGCTGTTCTATCTTGGCAAAGTTTTTTTTTTTTTTATAAAAGACAAGACTATTTTCCCAGATTAAGTAGGGTATTTCCAAGAAGAACGTTTCAAACTATAAAGCTCTGAATTAAATCAGGGAGACAGCTTCCTTTGAGTAATTATCAGCTTTGTCAGGGAGCCACACTGTCTTAATGCTATTAGCATTGATGTAATAACACTGAATAAAATCATACATTTGTGTGATGATGGGAATTAGTAATACATAAAGATTGGTCAAGCAAACTTCTGCAAATGTTTAGAGATGAACAAGTTCACAAAGGGCAACTGGAAAATCATTTTATTACTCTTGAAATCAAGTTTTGAACTTAAATCAGAGACCTCTCCGTGTCACCTCAGCATAGACGTTCTCCTCGGAGGCTGACAGTGTGACCCCCCCCCCCCCCTGCAAACAAAATATGAATGAATGTTTTTTATATGCTAAAGGTGATAATGTGCATTTGAAATTGTGATTATTCACGTTAGCACTCTGCTTTGTTTCGTTTGCTTCAACTCAAAGACAATTTCTGCAACAAACGTTATTATGGAGGGCAGGAGAATCTACTGAAATACAGTAAAATTAAAGGAGATTATGTCATATTTTTATTGCAAGTGCGCTCTTGACTAAATGTGCATGTTTAGCATCAATCAGGTGTAATATAGTTGCGGCACAACTATTGTTGGCAGAAATGAACAATAAACAATGCAACCTAATGGAGGGTGAAGCAGGTAATGAGGGACAGAAAATGTAAAGAAAATGAGAAGGAAATCAAATAAAACAAATGGTGTAAAGAAATGAATGTAAATCCTCCTTTTAGGTTAGAAATAAGGATGGACAGATCCTGGAACGGCAATAATACTTTTGCTGAAGCTCTCAGCTCTACTCTGTGGCAGCAGCAGTGCTCGTCATATCCATAATTCTCCTGATAACATGGAGGGAGGGAATAAAAGAGAAGGCAGACAGAAATCTGGACAGCGAGCTGCTCCTCATCTGTCAAGATTACAGCTCTGTAATCCTGAGAAACTCCTTTTATCTCCCAAAGTGAGCACAGACCTCCACCCTCAGAGTTCCAAAGCATGGAGAGGCACATTTACAGCACAAGGCAGTCCTACAGAGAAAATGAGCAGCTAAAATCGCGCGAAGAGCCCTGGAGATCGAGTTGAACCAACACTGAACACTCCAAACATGCTGAAACCACTCTGCTTTCACCTGGAGGCAGAGAAAGACCTTCGGCGGGAGGGGGAATCATTGCTGCCACAACAATTCTTCTGATTCAGGAGGAATCTTTCTCCTCGCACGCAACTTAAACTACCAACACATATTTAGAACTGGAACATGTGAGGAATGTCTTCAGTGAACAGAGTACAGCAGCTAATCTAAAAAGTGTTGACGGAAAATCTTATCCTGTGGGATTAGTGATCAGTACCGCAAATGATCGCAGTGCCGATTGCAAACAGGATTGGCCCATTTTCAGAGCAGATGAATTAAAGAAAGAAAATCTTTAAGAATTATTTTTGTGCAGTGCGTGGTTAAACCACAGACATGTAAACAGGTAGAAAGGAGCCAACCATAAATAATTCAGGGAAAGGTTGGATTATCAACTGATTGGATGACTGCAACATCCTCATGTGTGTCCAGTATTTTGTTTGCAAAGTAGAAAGTTAACTAAAAAGATGGGGTCGCAGTGATAAGCTAGCTGGTCAAGTTCTGCTTTGCAAAACGTAATCCATTTCCAATTCAGTTTAAACTACTCAGGCAGTATACTGACAAGTATCACTAAACCCTGGAACACAAGAACGCTGCTCTAACTACTAGGCTACCTAGTATACCTAGGCAGTCTCCCATCCAACTACTAACCTGACCCAACCCTGCTTAGCATCCATGGTCAGATAAGCTGGGACACATTCAGAGTAGAGTCAGTTCAATAGCAATTCAATGCTACTGATGAATTGAATATATGAGATAAACCATCAAAGATGTGATGTAGGTCAGACTTATGTTTAAATCCCTGCCCTTCAGGATTTTAGAAACAAGTTTGTTTCGGTTTCTTTTTGGATTTTCTCCTGCAACTGAAGGTTACATTTAGGTGGAGTAAACTTCCTACATTTATGAGCTTATGAGTTTGAAAATGTGCATGTGAACGGCTGCCACTCATGGCTTAGACCCCCCCTGTACATAAAATGCCGCTGCCGTGCTCACCTGAAAACGATCAGGACCCATTATTACCACAAAAAAATGGTCTTTTGTAAAGAAGTTGATAAGGAAAGACAGAAGACAAGGATTAACATTGGCGTTGAGTTTCCAAGGTAGAGAGCATTTCAAGAGCAGAAGCAGCTCCCGTTTGACCCACAACTAGCTGTTCGCCTCGGGACAATTAAATAACAGCATGAAATCAAATGTTTGTTTTTGTTGGTGTTAGAGTCTCGTTAGACCTGTGTGGCTATGTTGATTTGATTCAATGTAATGCTACGACTGTGGCATGTGGGTTAATTGTTGGAGTTTGACCTGCAGTGGGCCAGGCATTACTGTTCTGTGAGGCGAGTAGCCGGCAGCCAGGCTAACACAGTTAGCATTGCTTAATGCAGCCCAGTGGGCTTGAGAGCTGCCCACCGTGATCCTCGCGTACATTCGGGGCATTCTTTTTTTGACAAAAAATGTAAAGTTGAAACGGATAACTGGTCTTGGTGCTTAGATTTGGGAAGTCTACAGACAGTGCTCAACAGCCCAGCAAGTGCCCAGATTTCACTTATTGCTCCTTTAAGGTACAAGACTGCAAAATCAACATTGACTACACGGCGAAACGTAGCGGCAGAGGCATCATGGAGATACTTTTCCTCACCAGGAACAGGGAACCTGCTTAAACCAGAGCATCTCCAAGTTGCAGATATTCAAATAAAAATCTGTCAAATTAAGGGACAAGGCACAATACTGTAGATTATTTTACTTTGTAAAAAAAAAAAATCACATTTATGAATCAAACGTCTTGAAACATACCTGATTTGTGTGCATGTTGCACAAATCAAGTGTGCACAGGACTGTGAAAAAAAAACAAAAAAAAAAACATGATGAAGGTAAAGAACAGGCCAGCCGAGCAGCTTCTCACAGGTCTCCCTTTGATTCTGTTACTTCAAATCTAAAAACAGCTTACGGGCTCATGTAGCACAGAGAACACTAACTTTAATGACTCCTGTAGATTTGTGTTTAATTAGCACATTAGTGTGAACACACTTATTTTTATTGCGGCTGCATTCATTAATACAGCCGAAATCCATTTAGAAAGACAACGTTCCCATTTCGCATCATCACATTAACATCTATCCACTTAGTATCACTCACAACAACAGACAATTTATTTGATATGATATGATGAACATACGACAGAGTCACTGAGCTTTAGGGAGGATGCCGAGCAAAGTGTCAGAGTCAGAGCTCATCTGTCAGCGAAAAGAGCTGGAAGAAGCCTCCTGGGATCAAAAAAGCACCTCCCCCCCCAAGAAGATAAGAAAACAACAAGGAGCAGGAGGAGGAGAAATAGATAATTCAGTCCCTTAATTATCTCAAAACAGACATTTTTTAAATCGAGCTTCCATGGGAGTCATCAGTGTGGGCCCTTTTATATGGAGCCTTCTGCTTATTAAGGCTTTGATGAATGCGTGCGCGAGAGCTTGAGCGGCGATGTCAGCGCTGCAGAGTTCACGCCTTAAAGGAGCCATTAGTGCCAGGGTGATTTCCATTTAGCTTTCACACACACCCACACCCACAGTGATGAAATTAACTGACAGCCCCGAACCCTCCTCGCACGTTGAAAGTCCCGTCCCACCCCGTCGTGACTCTCCCCTGCACGACGCAGCTGAGCACGGAGCTGAGGGTGAGCCGACGCTAATCCTTTTCAATTAAAATACCTTTACTGCTGAAGGGAAAACAAAGGCAGGCTTTCGGGAACCAAAACCGTAAATAAAGTGGGTGTTTTTGGGCCTGGTGTGAAGGCTGGCTTGTTGCAACAACATTTTTTGAGGCTTTAGTGGACAAAAAAGGCTTCAGAGCAATATTAGTCAAATATTAAAAACACCTCTCGTCCTGCTAGAGTTATTCCTCGAAAGTCTTCATAACAAAACCTGTCAACTGTAGTTTAATTTTCCTACCCTTTTTTGACATCTCTCATGAAGTTTACCATTGTTCTCCTCTCCAGAAATTAAACAGCTCTTCATTTTTATGACTAGAATTTCTGCATATTTGACTTGTTAAATTCTGAGCCTTTACAAGTTCTTGAGAGAATAAAAAAGACTGAACAAGAGGCCAATGAGAAACCCCCTATCTTCTAAAAATAATATAGCAGCATGATTTTAACGAAGTTTTCTCTGAACGGACTATAAAACTTCCTAGATTAGATGTTTTTGTGTGTTTTTTTTCCCGTTTTCTTTTCTTTTTGTGTTATAACCCAAAACACCAAATTTGGAGAAATTCGAAGACAGAATATCGACACGATGGTGGCGGGTTGGTGATGTGGGCTTGTTTGCAGACGTTGAGTGGATCATGACCTCCTCTACATACCAAAGTATTCTAGAGCCAAATCTGTTTAATAGCTGAATCTTGGCCCAAAGTGGGTCATGTAAACAAAACGGCGACGTCACAGCAGTTTATTTTGTGCCATTGTTATCTGGTGTTATATGCTGAGTGACAAAAGTTTGATTTAAACGACCTGTCCAGGGTGTAACCCCGCCTCTCGCCCATTGAATCCTGGAGGTAGGCACCAGCACCCCTCGCGACCCCATGAGGGATAACAAGTCAGAAAATGGATGAATGAATGAATGGATGGACAGTAATTCCGATTTAATGTTACATCTGTTCAGAAAATTGGTAAATTTTCACACCAAACCCGAATTTCATGTACTTCATTTTGTTGACATGGAAAAAATAGTTCAATAGCACTCAGAAAGTTAAAAATAGTTTTAATTACCCTAATTGGCCACAGTTTCTAAAATGGTTGAGCAAACTAAATAAGACGAATTGACGGTGAAACACAAAATGAATGCTGATAAACTCAGGAATGGGTTGAAAGGTAAGTTTCTGCCCGTTATTCCAGACATTTTTAACCAGACTTGGTCCAGCCCTCAGGTGATCTTATCCTGATGGGTTCCCTGCTCCGCCCCATTCAACCATCAGTCAGACACTTCCTCCCTCCTGCAGCCATCTCCTTTCTCCTTATTTCTTTTTGTGGATCTTCAGCCATGTTTCCTCCTCTGGCCACTCGTCCATCTATCCCTTCTCACTTCATTCTGCGCTGCTGCCACCCCCCCATAGCATCAATCAGACCTCTGTGAGGACTGGCGCTGAGGCTTCATTATGCGCTTTCCTCTTCTCTCATATTTATTTCATAGCTTGCAGGCTTGAGAAAACGTGAGCCCTGCTGGCAAGTGAAAGGGTGAATTTCCACATGCATTATTCTCACGCCGAGCCGCCAAGGGACTGGTCGCGGCCCGGGAAGCCCTGCAGGCTCGCGGGCGCAGGCTAACAAATGACATATGACCAGTGGATGGGAATTTTCTCCATGTCATCTCTAGAGAGAGACGTAAAATGAAAAATCCTGCGTGCTGCTTTCGCAAAAACAACACGTAAAATTGTATACATGCATTGTGCATGCAAAATCAAAGCCCGATCTGCCAGTCATACTATATTCGTAAACCAGCACGTGTATAAACATCTGTTGGACATTTAAACATAAGGTTTATGCTTGTAAGGTTTAGAAAAAAGTGGACATAATTGTTAAAGAATAGGCCTTTGGATTTTACATGTAAGCAAAGAGGGAAAGAAATATGTAAAAAAAAAATTTTTTTTTTTTTTGGAAAATCCATGAAAACCAGGGAATTAGCACAACTCTGTTTTTCCAAAAAAATAAATAAAATAAATAAAAATGTTCAAAAACTTTTCCGTTAGCTTTTGGAGCCCGGGTGCATATTTGTTTCACGTTGCCAGGGTAAGTTGAGCTGAGTTCCTCACCTAAAGAGCACATATAATACTCACCCCACTCATTATACTCAATGGAACAACATAAACAAGATGACCTGTCTCATTTGAATCCTATAAACAAAAGAAAATGGTCTGATTGATTGGTTTCAATACAAAGAACAAAGCGTGTAGGGGGGAAAAAAAGGCTCAAAAAGGAAATAAATTGTCAAACTGAGGGGTTGTCATTTACTGTGGCACACAGAGTAAAGGAGACGTCGAAGTAGCAACAATTTCTCCTGCATGTTTACTTCTATTCAGAGTTCAAAAACAGACTTATAAAGCACAAGTCCAGCAGAGTAAATGGACCATGCAGCCTGAGAGAAGCATTTTATCAGCATAACCGCACAATTCGGATCAGTTAATAGAACACAAAACAGACCGTCACAGTATTTTGTTGCAGGGATGTTTGCATGTCAAAAAAAAAATCCTACTCCCATGTAAAACGCCGCCACTTTTCTCTTTCTGGTGATAGAATTTTTTTTTGTGTGTTTTTTTTTTTTTTTTTTTTTTTAGAAGCAAATCCCAACATCCCTAACGAGGCAGAACGAAAAAGCGAGAAGAAAAGCGCTGGCAGGAACAGGCCACGGGTGAACGATCTGAGTTTATATTAACCTTGTAAATGATTCAGTTGGCGGACCGGATGATTGAAGAGTCCCCGCTGTTTATCTGAGACGCAGAAGGAGGACATCCAGAGCAGCTGTGGAGATTCACAGAATACCCTTCAAGACGTCGCACGCAGCCGAGTATTGACAGGTCTGCAGGAGCAATTACCCAACTTAGCACGCGTACGCAGAGATCAGCACTGACGCATAATAGTCCTTCAGGAGGGCAGGAAGCAGATTCACAAAGAAAAAAATAAATAAACTTTCAGAAATCTTATCATGTTATAACAAAACACAAGATGCCACTACGAAAATAAAAGCAGCTCCAACGACGCAGAACGCGTGGTTCAAGACGTTTTCACCTGACTCGACCGTCACCAGGGTAACTAATGATTGTCACATCAACAAATCTATAATGCATCTACACGCCCACGACTCCGCAGACAGTCGGAAACAAACTGATCAATTTCAGCAGCAGATGGAGTCAAACCACAGATAAGTCTACCGCGGCGCCGATCAACGTTTTGGACAGTATGCAGTGCGCAAGGTTTTGCTGTGCTTTTAATTTCTGAGATTGTATGTGTTTTGCAATGTTTTATAAACTGAAAATTTTATTTAAATCATACGTGATTGATCTACTTCAACTCCAGTCCAGTCCTCGCGGAACTGAAGGCCTCTGATCTACTGCATCATCACTTGTCTTGTTTAATCAAGATTTATTAAACATGCACGATCAAAGGCTTAATATTAAATATTATCCGACATTCCTAACAAAAAAATATATATTTTGGGCTTCTGTACAGAACTGTAGAACTGGTTCTGAAACCTGTTTGATTCTTGTCCAAAACATGAATTTGAATTTTTTTTTCTTTAAATTTACAAATGTCTGGGTCCCAAAGAAAGACAAAGACAGCGATGTTTTGCTTGAGGAAGCTTAGATCCTTTAGTGTTTGCAGCAAGATGCTGCCTATCTTCTATGAATCAGCTGCAGAGATTAAAAAAAAAAAAACATTTAATTTACCATTAGGATTAACAAGTAGAATTTCTTACAAAAAATGTGTATTATAAATCATTTGATTAAATTTAATACAGTGACAGAAAAGTATTTAAGATATTAAAACTCATTTATTCTCTCGCTTTTATTTCCCTCCTTATTTATTTAAATACACAGTTTTCATCCACAAACAAACACACGCAAAATAATTGGGGGCACAAGTTAGATTTCTTTTGTTTGTTTGCCGATTTTCACTAATCCAATAAATGAATCATACATCACTCATTTACATAGAGGCTTCTTAATGTTAACCCTATTCATCTATTCTAAAATCAGTCAGGATGTGTGTTTGGGATCATCGTCCTGTTGGAGCACCCAACAGTGTATACGTTTCAATCATCAAACTGCTGACTTGAGGTGAGTTGGAAGAACTTGGAAGTAGTCCTCCATTATTGCCTCTATTTTGTGCAGCGCATCAGTGTAACTCTCAATTAAACATCCCATAAGCATGATGCTAGCACCACCAACATTTGACATTTGGTTCAACGTTCTGAGGCTTTACTAGTTTCATTGTGAACAATGTCAATGCCCTTAATGGTTCCTGTGGTTGTACACTGCAACATTTTTATTTAAGGGAGGCCACCCACCAATGGTTGGTTTTAGCCTATAACGGTATCAAGTTATAACGTAAGAAGCAGAAACATTGTATTAAATTTTCTGAACTGATGATTATTTTATTGTTGCTTAATTTCTGCGGGATTTTTACTTATGTTTTTGTCTTTTTGGTTGTTCTTTGATAATTTCCTTTCTCAGTCTGAGAACCAATACGATTTCATAATAATGCTGGCAAGGGTGTGCAAACACAAATTCACTTTTTTGTTATCTTAAAACCTTCTGTTGTTCAGAAAAGGCTCCAAAAGGCCCCCCTCCCAACTTGTACGAATCTATATTTCTCCCTGGATCTTCTGTGTGTTCCTTGGACTTTAACACTGATCTGAGCATCTTTTTCAGTCCAATGAGTTGTATCCAACAATTATTTCAGTATGGTGCAAAAATAAACTACCAATTGTACTCAATGAGTAAAGCTAACAACTTATTAAGACAGTGTCTTGTTAGGTTAAAATAATTATTTGAGCCTTCAGTACCGCTTAATTTATTCTAACTTATTATAGTTATACCGTCATTATTAATACATTAAAATATTGTTGAAAGGTTCATTAATTACATTATTTTAAATCACTAAGTGAAACATTATATAGATGACTGACATACTGATTTATTGCCATTTATCATGATCTCACATCTAATAAAAACATGTTTAAGATTGGAATATTACAATAGGCCAATGAGAAACTATTTCATTACAGAAATGTGAGCTTAATGAAAAAGTATGTTCAATAAATGCTTAAACATTGTTCTTTTCGAATGGTAATTTTCATCTGACAAATGACCTGAAATGCATCAACTAATTCACTAATTGAGTATGTATTTGAGTTAGAATGTTTAATTCTGACCTTGTGTGGATTAGAGGAAATCCACAATCAATTCAATCACCCAGTGTTTTGCTTCTGAAAAACTCTTTTCATTATAGGTTGTATCACCACTGCTCCCCAAAAAGGAACTATTTGCATAAATTATTAAACGGTAACTAATGAGTAATGTCTGGTATCTGAATTGCAGCGCTCTAGCTACAAACTCTTGTGTGTGTAAGAATGAAATATAAAAAAATAAATGAACAAAAGTGAGAAGAAGAAATAAAACAGTGAGGGGAGATTAAACAGGTAAAATTAATTCCTCAGCACCAGATATCTTGAGACCTTAATTAGTATTCTGATATCAAACTTAAAACTCTGCCTGGTCCGAACACAGAGGCTTCGTGTTTTACTCCTCATCTCATTGAGCCCCAAATCCCAACATAATCCCTTATTCGAAACCTCATCACAGCATGAGAAAGGTATCTGCACAGACCTGAGGCAAATCATCTCTGAAAATTAAAAGGATCTATAAAGAGTTATATCAAACCCACCCCAGGTTAAACCCCGCTCCAGCAACTTTTTACACAGTTAAAGACAGAATTTTTCAGAACGCTGGAATGACTGACATGATTAAAAAAAAAATCACACCAAAGCAAACATATACAACTTCTGGTCTTTGCCAAAAAGACCGTTATTTCTTTCCAGAGTGGGTGCGGTTGGCACGGTGAGCAGCTCGACTGGCCGGCTTTCTTCTGTTCAATCTACTCATCCTCATCACAGCATGTGTCATTTAGAACGCGGAGCCAAGGAAAAACAGCGAGAGATGGTGAGACGACTAAAATTAGATGACAGAAAGATTGAAGAGAGAGAGAGAGAGAGAGCTGGAATCAGAGTGACAGCAATGAAACCAGTGTTTTCAGAAAAATAAATGAAATGAAAGGATCGCTGACGAATACAAAGGTGACAGGCATATTGAAGTGAGTCGGTGTGTGACCAGGATCAGATATAATGGGCTTTATCCAAGACGACTCAAGTGTTTATACATATAAGTCAAACTTGAAAGTTATCAAGCAACTGTCCTCTCTTATAAAAGGCCTCTTCAGATTAGGTTAAGTGTCTGTAAAGACACACACAGTTACACATGGGTAATTTGAGCATGCAAAGAGCTTATTGTGATTTATTACAGCAGTGGTTGGAGTCTTGCCACTGGAAGCGGGACCAAGAAATCACCTCGGAGATGCAGGACATGCCATACTGGCTTCAAATGAGCAAACCCCATCAGGGAAGAGCTTCAGAGCTCAAGAGAGGGTGCAATAGTTTAATGTCAAAGAGACTAATAATATACTGATAAAGAGAGAGGAGAAGCTGATGGGCTCAGACTGGCCGATTTTAGGTTATTCTCTATCCTGAGTCTGTATACTGGGTGTATGCCTATATATTCAGCTGATTGCCACAGGACAAAACAAGCCAGCAACAGCTGCTAAATCCTGACATCTGATGCCTGACAAAAGAGATCAGATGAAAAGATCAATGTGGCTGTTAGCGTTTGAGAAAAAGTCAAATATCTGGTCTAGCTTTCTGGTGAAGTAATGATAAACTAAAAAAAAAAACTTTTTGGGGTTTGCACCAAGCAACTTATGTTATGAATGTGCACACATGTGTGGGCACATCAGTGCACATCAGGTAGTTCAAGGGCATGGAGAAAGTGACAATGCTTTGTGGTTAGTCGAAGCAGGATTGTTTAAAGAGAAAAAAGGTGGGGACCCCCTGGTACAGAAATATCATCTCCAGATGAAGAATAAAAAACAAAGAGTAATCTCAGCAGTACACATATGAGAGCACATGACAGGACTCGAGGCTTCTCAAAATGTGTTACATTTCCTTGATGCTTAGACTAAAGAACAAAAAAAATGTTTTAGATGCAGCAACATGGTAAGAGAAAACACTATGGTAAAGCAGCTTACACACAAAGAGGAAACATTTTTTTTTTTTTTTTATAAAAAATCCTTTTTTATCATGCATGTTAAACCTTTCAGTCCAGCCCTAGCCCTGGTAAAACATTTGGTAGTAAAACAATGAACTCTTAGCGAGCTTCTAGCTGTGAAGACAAGTTTAAACTGCGTGTTGCTAATCGTATGGGAAAATTATGTTTGTTTTTACAGCCGCATTGTAAGAAACTCTTGGAAGTAGTTAATGACAGTCATCAGTGTGAAGGACAAGGACTTCTGTCAGGAGAGGAGTTGTGTGGATCACTTCATAGAATGTGAAAAAAAAAAGTATCTTCTCATGCTTTCCGAGTTTTATTTTTTTTTTTGTTTGTTTCTCTTGTCGAGTTTTTTAATTTAAAGACTGATTAGAAAATAACTAATAAAATGAGGTTGTGAACATTCTTCAGTGTTTAATAATCTGGGATTAACACACCGATGCATAAAAATAAGAGATAAAAGCTCCAGGATAAAGTGAATCAAAAGAAAAGTCTGCTTATTAAAAATTATGAAAGCCACAAGAGGACGCGTTGTTAAAAATGATTATTCAGCTGCTATTCATCAGAAGCTGTTTATACATTTTCCTAAATTGTCTAAAAGTTGCAGCACAGCATGCATCAGTTCTTCAGCCAAAGCCAACCAATTAACAGCTCAACAAGGTTCACTCTTTGTTTGACCAACAATTCCACAGGAATCCCAGCTTTTAACTACTAAAAGATTCTGCAGCACATTGTCTTACTCTTTTTAAATTAACCCGCTGGCACCTTCTGAGAGCTCACCTTGACCCAGAGTCTGTGCTTCATACCAAAATCGTTAATTACCACGTTTTCCCAAGTCCTTAACAGCAGCAGTTGAAGCACGTTGAAGCAGAAAACATTAAATACAACAAAACGTTCAAAATGCGCTGCTGCTCTGCTTTAACGAGATAGATTTTTCCTAAAATAAAATCCACAATTCACCTCTGCCTTTTAACACTACACACGGATAACTGCAGATAAGAAGGTGGGTTTAATTTGCTTACCTTAATTGTTGCGAACACAAGACCAAGAGAAGGAAAAGCAGCAACAGCCGAGCAGCAGAACATGAAAAGAAGAAAAACAACAATTTATTAGAATTATATAAGCAAGGTGATGTGTTAAATTGGCAATTCTGGAAGTGACATCATAAATATTTTGTTATGACCAGAAAGCTCCAGGAATTCAGTACTAACTATCTGATCAACTCTCAGAGGTCTGATTTTGCTTCATAAAGAGAAATATGTTGATGTCCTGTGAAAAACTATATACTGGCCTTCACAGATCATCAACTGGACCAGTAATCAGTTTGTGACTGCTCAAATCCAGCAAGTTTTTTAGATTTACTTCTTTATTTTCATTCTTTACATTATAATCTTTAAAAAACTATATGTGAGCTTAAATATTCCCACTATTCAGGTTTGAGATTAGTGTCGCTGAGTCCTCTTATGGCTTTTCCCTTTCAGGAGTCGCCACAGCGAGTCATCTGTCTCCATATAACCCTGTCTTCAGCATCTTCCATCCCTCTGTACATGTCCAAACCATCTCAGTCTGGCTTCTCTGGCTTTGTCACCAAAACATTCAACGTGATCTGTCCCTCTGATGTGATCATTACTGATCCTATCCATCCTCTTCACTCCCAAAGAGAACCTCAATATTTTCATCTCTGCTAGCTCTAGCTCTTCTTCCTGTCTCCTCCTCGGTGCCACTGTCTCTAAGCCATACAGCATTGTTGGTTTCACCGCCATCTTGTTCACGCTTCCCTTACAATTGTGGCTGATGCTGTTATCACACAATACACCTGATATTTTTCTCCTCCCTTTCCAAACTACAACTCTTTTTAACACTTACAATTGCTCTAGGCTTTTGATCCTAAGTACTTAAAATCGTCCACCTTCTGCATATCTGTTCCATGTAACCTTACAGCTCCACTTGGGTCCCTAGAAATTCAAATGCATTCTGTCTTGCTATGGCTAACCTTCATTCCTCTCCTTTCCAGGACATCCTATAACTGTGTCTGTTCCCTGCTCTCAGTGCAGATCACAATGTCATCTGCATACACCGTAGTCCATGGAGATTCCTGTCTAACCTCATCTGCCAACATGTCTATCACCACAACAAACAAGAAGGGGCTCAAAACTGATCCTTGATACAGTCCCACTTCAATCTTTAACTCCTCTGTGAAACCTACGGCACACCTGACAACTATCTTACAGCTCTCATACATGTCCTGTACCACTCTAACATACTTCTCTTCTACTCCAGACTTGCTCAGACAATACTAATATATCTTGCTACCCTGCTATATGTTTTCTCTAGATCTACCAAAACACTGTTCAGCTCTCTTTGACCTTCTCTGTATATTTTCATCAACATCCTTGTCACACATACTGCATCTGTGTTATATTATGTTGACATTAAACCATACTACTGCTTACACATGGTTGCTTCAGTGACCTTCTTAGTCTAGCTTCCACTAACCTTTCCCATAACTTTTTTCTCATCAACTTTATTCCTCTGTAGTGGCCACAATGCTGCACATCTCCGTTGCTCTTGAAAATTGATACCAGGACACCTCTCCATTATATCTTCTCCCTCTCCAAGATCAGCCTAGTCAAAAATTCAACTGCTGTCTCCCGCAGAGACTTCCATACTTCCACAGGAATATCATCCGGACCACCTGCCTTCCCACTCTTAATCCTCTTCAAGACCTTCCTTCATCCTTATTTATCATTGCAATCATCACCCTTTATACTTCGAGAACATTTCTGACAAACTGTTCATTCAAGATAACTTCTACACCAATTTTCTTCCAATCCACTCCATGGCAAAACAGCTTGAACCCTGCTCACTTGGTGAACACACTGTGTTTCCTCCTGAACACACAGTATGTCCACCTTTCTGCTCTGCAACCGACTCTCTAGCTTTTCCTGTTAAAGTCCTAACATTCAAAGTGCAGGACTCTCTGTCCTAGACTCTATACACTCTTCTTACTGACCAACAGTAGCCCAGTTTCCACAGGTACCTTTTCGATCACCTGCACCTGTGGTGACTATTGTTAACACAGACCTTGACCGATCATTGGAGATCATGTCATTGACTTGCATGGCATATTTGGCAAAAGTTTGGCAAAATCTTTGATGCAAAAAATGTGAAGTTTGTGATAAACAACATGTGAAGTTGTCAAGAAAAGAACTCCCTTCAATCCAAACTTGTATAGCTTTAGTCTGCAATCTGACCATCATGTTTGTGAACACACCATTTATGTCTGAATCAAATTTCCCAGCAGGATAATGTAGTTTACTATATTGTATCATGAGACATCACCTTGTTTCTCTCAGCCCTGTAGACAATCAATGTGACTCTGAAGAGTCAGCATGGAGCCTTTTACCACTTAAAGAGGCCCTTCTTGCAGCGTTAGCTTGTCTCGAACCATTTACCTCTGAAAACAGATTCCTCTGTGACCCTCCTAAAGGCCAAACAAATATCTACAGCACTTCTTCAGCGCCAAATGAGACTCCTTAAGGTTTCCCTGAGTCCTATTAGACACATTGCTTAACTGACATGAGCGACAGAAACTCATTTAGGAGTTTAAAAGGATTACACATCTACTGGATTCTACAGGGAAAGCTGAAAGCCCTCCAAGAGCAATGCATAAGAAATCCTTGGATAGCAGAGTAGACCAACTGGAAACACACACACACACACACAGAGCAAATTAGCCTTACTAATAAGTGTAAAAGTGTAATAAGTATCAGCTGAATGACTGTAACAAGGATTCAGAGCAGGGTAAGGGGGTTTGTTAAGTGGGGAGGGAAATGAGCTGACCCATTACTGCCTACAGCCCAGAAACCCCAGAGGAGCAGGACACACACACACACACACACACACACACACACACACACACACACACACACACACACACAAAGATAGATAAAAGGAAGATAAAACCTGTGTTGAACCTGATCGACATACTTGTAGTGAAACTTTGAGCTAAACAATCAAACAGAGATACCCGTCAAGTGACTCACACCCACCATCACTACATCCATCACAGACTCATGGCTGTCAATCATCTTCAAACACACACACTCACACACACAATTACTTAGACACCTATGTCAACACACATGCCGTCTAGGAAAACCTGGATCGGCTCACCAGCTAACTTTTTATCAGATCTTCTTCTCAGCTGGAACGGAATCAGTAGGCGTTTCAGGAGCCAGAGGTTAAGTGGGTTAGTTTGCCTCATAGTTGTCACAGACAGAAGGCTGGAGCAGATCAGAAAGCTTCAATAAACAATCAGGAAGCTTGTTTTTTGTGGATGAGGATCAGGAGATTAGAGGCTGTGATAATATTCCAATGTTCAGTGTTGAGGAAAAGAATCGAGTCCTAGTGAGATTTTTAACATCTTTTGGCTTAATGTTTTGAATTTATGGTACACCAACATATCGTTTCCATCGTTCTTCAACATTGTTTCTTGTTATGTCAAGAAATGTCTGCTGACATTAAGACTAATACTAGAGAATGAGGTCTGGGCGTGGTCTGGCATACTAGTAAAAGCTTAATAATAAATAAGCTAAACAATAGCTGACCTGAAAATCAATAAGGGAACTGCAAAACTCACTATTCAAGCTCTGACTCGCTGCCATACCGTACCAATTTTATTTGTAAAGCACTTTAAACACCCACAGGACCAAACTGCTATACACAATCATAAAATGCAAGTGATCAATCACAAAACAATAAGCAAAATGGTATATTAAATTAGTAATAAAATTAAAGAAATTAAAATGCATTAAAACAAATTCAACATCTCAAATTATGTTAAAAGCCAAGGAAAAGAGATGAGTCTTAAGGAGGGATTTAAAATCAGAAAGGGAATAGGCCTGTCTAATGTCCAAGGGAAGGTAATTCTACAGTTTGGAAGATACTACAGAATATTCACGATCCTCTCTTTGCTTGCGCTTCGTCTTTGGCACCCTTAGTAACAACCGGTCAGCTGATCTAAGGGAATGTGAGGGTGTGTAGGGATGTAGAAGACAGGTAAGGTGAGGCAAGGCCATTAAGAGCTTTTAAAGCAAATAAAAGGATTTTACAAAGGTATCCTAAAATGTACTGGCAGCCAATGTAGCGAGGCTAAAACAGGGAAAATATGCTCAAATTTTCTTGTACCTGTTAAGAGACGTGCAGTAGTATTTTGTACCCTCTGACGCTGCGAAATGCACAAATCATTGGCTCCCTTATAGAGTGCATTACAGTAATCTAACAGAACGGTTACAAAGGCATGGATTATTGTTTCAAAATGCTGATTAGAAAGAATAGCCATTACTTTCACAAGCTGCCTCAAGCTCCAATGTGGGTTTCCAACTTAAGTTCAGCATCTATCTTACCTAAAGTTGTAATAATAGGCCTGGCATACTGGGCCAAGGAGCCAACATCAGTCAGGGAGTCTTCACTAGAACAACCAAAAATCACGACTTTTGTCTTTTCTTCATTTAGTTTTAAGAAATGTAGGGCCATCCAGGCTTTCAAGTCCTCCAAACATAAAAACAGAGGACCTGAAGAGAGGTGGAGTCAGAATTATATTAGCGTGATATAAATCTGTATGGTCATCCGCATAACAATGAAAAGAAATACCATATTTCTTAAAAATAGAGCCAAGAGGGAGGAGGTACAACCTGAAAAGAAGAGGCCCCAGAGGTGAACCCTGTGGGACACCACCAGTGTTGTAGTACTCGAGTCCGAGACTCGAACTCGAGTCCGAGTCATTAGCTAAATTTAAAGACTCGTGACTTGACTTGGACTTGAGCACTGATGACTCGAACTTGGACTCGGACTCCTACATTCAGATCATTCTGACTCGGAAATTGAGAAAAAGACTCGACTTTTTTTAATATCATTAGGCTATAATTTTAATATGTCATTAGAATATTATTTGGTGTATGATTTTAATATCTAAATGTCGTACCGCGCACGTGACGTCACCATCTCATGAGCAACGCCCCTTGCCGCTAAGGTTGGGCAAACAGTGTGAGAGCGCACGTAGCAGCCAGCCTTTACACATGCAACAGATACAACTATATCACCGACTTACAGCTGTTAAAAAGGATTTCACAAGAGGATGTCCAGGCGCCCATTTTACTGGTAGATCTGTGGAACAACATACCAACGTTCAGCTCAAACGATGGCTTGAGTGTCGAGGTCTTAGAAAGACTGGAAACGGGCCGAGTTGATAGAAAGGTAAGTCGTTGTTTTCTCCTGCTCGGCGTTCATTGCGTCATCGGGCGTTTTTTTTTTCCTGTTTGTAGTCACCGTCCAGGAATTGGTATAAATTTTCCGGCCCGCCGAACAATTTAGTCCGGCCCGGTGGCCAAATGCATTATTATCATTATCCAACGGCTGTATCTCCTCGCTACATCGACCGATCCACACCAGATTTGTTGTGAGTAATGGGGGAACGCTGCCGAACGCGTTTGGGGAATCGCACGTGGACGGGCGAGGAAAATGCGTGACAGCATCTGCGTTGCGGGCGGCCGGCGGGGCGCGAACCCGAACGCCGGCC